>NW_012103665.1:1108735-1109720 GCF_000951045.1 Mandrillus leucophaeus | reverse complement strand
CTCTCTCTCTCTCTCTCTCTCTCTCTCTCTCCTCCCTTCCCCTCCCCTCTTCTGTTCTTTTCTTTTCTTTTCTTATTTGTTTATTTTGAGACGGAGTCTCACTCTGTTGCCAGACTGGAGTGCAGTGGCACGATCTTGGCTCACCACAACCTCCAACTCTCTGGTTCAAGCAATTCTCCTGTCTCGGCTTCCTGAGTAGCTGGAATTACAGGCATGCACCAACACACCCAGCTAATTTTTGTGTTTTTAGTAGAAACGGAGTTTCACCATGTTGGCCGGATGATCTTGATCTCCTGACCTCATGATCCACCCACCTCTGCCTCCCAGAGTGCTGGGATTACAGATGTGAGCCACCACACCTGGCCTAGTTCTAGCTCCTTTCTTCATCCTTCCAGGAATATTAAACTAATTTTAGCAACTTGATCATCTCCAGACAAACATTTAATATTCCAGGAATATTAAACCAATCATAGCAACTTGATCATCTCAGCCAAATACTAATATGACAATTACGATGTGGTCATGAGCATTTCCTTAATAAGGTGTCAGTGGAGGCAGAGGATAATGATTACTGCCCTTCAACACATATTAGGCCAGATAACCTCTTCCTTCTTAGGATCAGCTTATCATCTAACATAAACAAGGTTGATGCAAATAAACAGATATAGATTGAATGTCTGTAGAACAGTAAAACAATAACAAATGATTTGCAACCAGTTTTAAGCAGAGCATTGTATGAAATACAAAGACAAAGAAATCCCGGTTTTACACCTTTGGCATTTTCAATCTGCCAGGGGGCAGCTAGTATCCCAACAACAATACCTGTTTTTAAAATGTGGATTTTATTATTCAGGTGTGATGAAGCCAACAAATCGGGAGACAATCAGCACTGGAAAAGAACACTTGTTTGACTCCATTCCCAAGAGGAATGGACACGCCATACCACACAGGGCCACACAGAGAAGCACCATCCTCCAGGAGGAAG
>NW_012103665.1:1097864-1107575 GCF_000951045.1 Mandrillus leucophaeus | reverse complement strand
AATCTACAAAGGATTTTTAACCTTTAAACTGATGTGCTTTCTCTAGAGTTTATTGTTCCAAGTAGACCAAATAGAGAGTCAGTCAAGGAAAACCTGGGGCTTTGAAGTGGAAGAAGCCTGGGTTTGAACCCTGGCTCTGCCATATGCTGTTCATATGTTTTGTGAAAAATATAGATTTTTTTTTTAAAGTATGTCTTGAAAGATTGCTGTGAAAATTAAATGAGACCAGGAAGATGACCTGGTAGTTTTCTTATCCATAAAATGGAAGTAGTGCTGCTTATCTCAAGGTGGTGGTGCAAGGGTTAAATGAGAAATACGGAGAAAAGAGCCCAGTACAGTGACTTCTGCTCAAGAAATATGCCTTCCCCAATAAGGCAGATGAATCTGCTTCCCAGCATGTAGTAAACAGAGGAAGGCGTTCCTCCTCTTCCCACACAAAGCTTGGAGTCAGCTAGACTCTTATCAATGTCCTGCAGTGTGTGGTTTTTAAGGGCAATACGAAGATCTCAAATTCTAGATGAGAAAGTCTTAAGAGGGCTATGTTGATATGGAAGCAAACCCAAAGGTGGTTCCTCAAGGTTTCTCCAGAGACACCTGGAAATAGTGGGCTAACCAGGAGTTTCTTGAAGGCTCACCCCGGCATCCATGAATGGACTCCGCCTTCCCATATCTCCTTTTCCTCTGAAACATTTCTGGGTGTCTACAGTCCTGTATTGTAAAAGGTACTTTCTTGTCATCTGTAAACACAGGTGGCTTAATTGTATTAAATAACACATTTCACTCTAATTAATAGGCGTGAATTAGAAGCTACTCCATTCCACATATCATCCTAGATACTAATGGTGTCACCTACAACTCAGCCATCTCCAGCCATATGTCTTTTCAGCCCATCATTCACATGGATGCCAGAACAGTTATTCTAAGATGGAACTCTGTGTTTCAGTGGCTTTCCATTACCTACACTAGCTTTTCCCAAGAGGTATTCCAAACAATGATAATAGTGGGAGGAAATAAACAAAATGCTGCATTCAAGTTCAATAGGTCATTTTGATTTTTTCATTGATGCTGATGTTTTGTTTTTACCATAGGACAAACAAGAGCTTATACGATCACAATATTCCCTTTGACTCTTAGAAGAAGATTCGGTATTTGTCTACAGTCGTCTTTTTCCCATACGAAGTCTGTTAACGATATGAGCTTCAGAAATATGAACCTGTAGAATAGAGTTCAGAGTCCTTAATTTTTGCTCTCATCTCTTTCTGGATTCCAGCATTCTCCTTGCCATGCCGTGCCCCTTTACTAGAAAGCCAATGCCTTCCTCATTACCCTTCACTCCTCTCTACCCTGGCTGCACTCATGTCATGTAGAAATTCTTGTAGAAAACCATCCCTTACTCCCCTGGTAGAGTTGTTTTTTCTTCCAAACTCCAATTGTACTCTGAATATAGACCATACCTTGTTGTGCTTGTTGATTGTATAAGATGTGTAACTCTTAAAATTTGTATGAACCTAAAGCCATTTTCCTTTTTTTTTTTTTTTTTTTTTTTTTTTTTTTTTGAGACGGAGTCTCGCTCTGTCGCCCAGGCTGGAGTGCAGTGGCGCGATCTCAGCTCACTGCAAGCTCCGCCTCCCGGGTTCACGCCATTCTCCTGCCTCAGCCTCCCAAGTAGCTGGGACTACAGGCACCCGCCACCACACCTGGCTAATTTTTAATATTTTTTTAGTAGAGATTTTTAGTAGAGAAACCACTGTGTTAGTCAGGATGGTTTCGATCTCCTGACCTCGTGATCCGCCCATCTTGGCCTCCCACAGGGCTGGGATTACAGGCGTGAGCCACCGTGCCCGGCCTTTAATAGTATATGTTATCAACTTTTTCCTCATATTAACCTTTAAGCAACTAAACTATTGGTACAATTAATTACTTAACTGTGCTGCTGGTAATGGTAACCATTCAGATAATTCTGTTCGAATGAATTATACCTGGCTTTGGAATTGTACCTGATTTTGGATTATGTTCTATTGCTTACAACTATGTGACTTTGAGCAAGTTGCTCAAACTCTGCAAGCCTCAGTGTTATCATCTATAAAGTAGGATAATAAAAGCCATAGGGCTATTGAAAGATTTAGAGAAAATGTGAAGTGTCATGTAGGATACATACCACTTTGTAGGTCCTTGGTAAATTCACGTGATGGTGTTTTCATTGTAAAGTACTTAGCACAATACCTAGTTTGAACCAGGCACTGGGCAACTATTGGTTCTAGTTTCTTTCTTTATTATTTATTTGTTTGTTTGTTTGTTTGTTTATTTTGAGACGGAGTCTCACTCTGTTGCCAGGCTGGAATGCACTGGCACCATCTTCTAGTTTCCTTCCTTCCTTCCTTCTCTCTCTCTCTCTCTCTCTCTCTCTCTCTCTCCCCCTCCCCCTGCCGTCTCTCTCTCTCTCTCTCTCTCCTCCCTTCCCCTCCCCTCTTCTGTTCTTTTCTTTTCTTTTCTTATTTGTTTATTTTGAGACGGAGTCTCACTCTGTTGCCAGACTGGAGTGCAGTGGCACGATCTTGGCTCACCACAACCTCCAACTCTCTGGTTCAAGCAATTCTCCTGTCTCGGCTTCCTGAGTAGCTGGAATTACAGGCATGCACCAACACACCCAGCTAATTTTTGTGTTTTTAGTAGAAACGGAGTTTCACCATGTTGGCCGGATGATCTTGATCTCCTGACCTCATGATCCACCCACCTCTGCCTCCCAGAGTGCTGGGATTACAGATGTGAGCCACCACACCTGGCCTAGTTCTAGCTCCTTTCTTCATCCTTCCAGGAATATTAAACTAATTTTAGCAACTTGATCATCTCCAGACAAACATTTAATATTCCAGGAATATTAAACCAATCATAGCAACTTGATCATCTCAGCCAAATACTAATATGACAATTACGATGTGGTCATGAGCATTTCCTTAATAAGGTGTCAGTGGAGGCAGAGGATAATGATTACTGCCCTTCAACACATATTAGGCCAGATAACCTCTTCCTTCTTAGGATCAGCTTATCATCTAACATAAACAAGGTTGATGCAAATAAACAGATATAGATTGAATGTCTGTAGAACAGTAAAACAATAACAAATGATTTGCAACCAGTTTTAAGCAGAGCATTGTATGAAATACAAAGACAAAGAAATCCCGGTTTTACACCTTTGGCATTTTCAATCTGCCAGGGGGCAGCTAGTATCCCAACAACAATACCTGTTTTTAAAATGTGGATTTTATTATTCAGGTGTGATGAAGCCAACAAATCGGGAGACAATCAGCACTGGAAAAGAACACTTGTTTGACTCCATTCCCAAGAGGAATGGACACGCCATACCACACAGGGCCACACAGAGAAGCACCATCCTCCAGGAGGAAGAGAGAGTGAGGGGAAGCTGGGGGAAAGAGCCTTTTCGTGGTTTCCATAGAAAGAGATGGGCTAGGCAGGATAAATAGGCTTAGGGTTGACTACTTTGAATAATTTCAGCAGCTTCTGGAGCATGGGAGTTGCTATTGGTTGTCTGGTACCAGCCCTGGGGAGATTAGGCTACGGGAATGGGGGTCCAGAAGGTAAAGGAGGAGGTTGGCTTTATGGGCTTTGGATTGGTTTGCATATAAAAGGTGTGCTCCCGGATGAGTCCTTTACCATTTTTAGGAATTGGCTAGCCCTGGAAGGACAGTCCCTGCAGGGTCCACAAAACCATGAGATCAGAGAATGTGTACAGGTATCCTCCGGCTTTGGCTAAGTAGAGAAGGCTTGATGGATGAGATGTTGTGCTGTGTTCCTTTATGTGATCATCAGTCAGGTGCAGCCGTGTGAGGAGATGCAGGAGAGGCTTAGGAAAACAAAGTTTATTATACTCACAGGTCCTAGCAACAGGAGACGTGCCACGCCACACAGGGTCACATAGGAAAGCACCAGCTTTGGTCAGGAGGCAGACAAGGGGCATAAGCAAGGTGACAACCTTTGCTACCACTTTTGTTGGGGTTTCCATGGTTAAGGCAAGGCAGGGCTGGGTAAACAGTTTGGGATTTGCTAGTTTGAGTAATTTCAGGGGACTCTAAGCTATAGAGGTGGTCTCTATCTACCTAGTACCTGGCCTTGGGAAGGCAGAGGAATATCGCCTCCTGGAACGTGTGAGCCAGCTAGAGGACGTCTGGTTGTGAATTGATTAGATTGCATATCAAAGGCGTGCAGCTGAGCCCTTTGCTATCTCTAACCAGAAAGGCAGTCTCTCCCCAGCCAGAAAGTTTTAAAAATATCGAAATACCAGTTTAGCAGTTTAGCAGGTTTTTATAAAGTTAAACATATACTCTCCAGTGATCCAGTAATTCTACTCCTAGACATTTACTCAAGGGGAATGAAAAAGTTATGTTCATAAAAAGCCTGTACCTGAATGTTCATAGCAGCTTTCTTCATAATTACCAAAAAGTGAAAGTAAACCAGATGTCCTCTGTTGAATGGATTAAAAGCCTGTGGTATATCCATGCCATGGAATACCACTCAGTAATAAAACAGAACAGACTACTGGTATACATACTAAATGGATAAATCTTAAATAGATTATGCTAAGTGAAAGAAGTCAGAATCAAAAAGCTGTATATATTATTGTGTTCCTGTGACAGTTTAGAAAAGGCAATGCCACAGGAACAGAAAACAGATCACTGCTTGCCCAGGAGAAAGGAGAGCTGACTTCAAAGGGAGAGCCTGGGGGACTCTTTTGGGATGATGAAACTACTCTATATTTGTCTAAAGGGGTTGCAATATGACTTACGCACTTGTCAAAACTGGTAGAACTGTACACCAGTGAAAACAAATTTTACTGTCTTAATTTTTTAGCAATAAAAAATTAAAAACAAAACAAACAAACAAAAATATATCGAAATACCACAATATACAGAAGATATGAAATATAAACAATACAGATGTAGAGATGCCAAGATGAAGCAGGGGAATTCCAAACAGAAAGTATAATGTCAGTAAAGGCCCAAAGAAGGGGAATATTTGGCACATGAATATAAGTACTCTTAGTCCAATTTGGTTAGAGCATTTGGGGTATAAGAACTTTAGAGATAACAATTGTATTCCATAGGAACCTGGGAGTTATTGAAAGAGAATGATTGGATTAGCTCTATTTTTTAGAACATTTCCATTTCTAGCAGTAAGGTGGCTGCAGCTGGGGCCATATTCAGGTAAAAACAGAAGGGAGCGTTAGTTCATACTCAAGTCAAAAGAAAATCACCAATGTGCTGTCAATAAAATCAAGCCTCTCCATCACCTAGCTCTTTAATTTCCTTTACTGATTTATCATTACTGTTTAAGGTTGAATTGGGTTGTTTTTCATATGGATTTTGTCTCTAGATCTTCGTTTGTTGCCACCGTTCTATTAAATTATAAGTGGCCACTGCAGCGACTACCATAGAATTTGGAAGCCGATGCTGTTTTGTAAAACAAAGACACAGAAACACTCCTTTCTATACAGAATCATGATTCGTTTATTTCAGTGACTCCAGAAAAACAGATCTTTTTTTTTTTTTTGCAAAGCCATGTTTAAGTGAAAGGCAAGAAAGTAATGAAGTTACCATATTCACTGATAGTTGGGTAATATGAATTGTTTTAATCAGGAGCTATTAGAAATCAATGTAATTATTCATATTTAACAGTTGTGGTGTGCATAATTTTAACCCCTGCATTGGCTACGGTTAGAGAGCAGACTAGAGATGAGAATTTTGGCATCTTTTCAGTTCTGTTACTGGCTCGAGTGTCTCTAGAGCTGTGAATATTGCTGCAGTGAAAATTAAGTATCCATTGTTTTATAGAATAAATGCATTCTTGATGAATTGCCTGTAAAGAAAATACCAATATATCAAATACTATTATCCTATTAGCTAATGTTACAAAATCAGAAATATATTTTTCTGGCAATAATCTTTTTGCAAAAGAAAAATTCATGCTTATCCTTGGATGTTATCTTGCTGCTTGAAAAAGTAAAGAAGTCATATTTAATAATCCAGCCAATGTTTCAACACACACATTTAAAAGAAAAAGAAATTTCTTGTACTAATATTGCTCCAAGTGATCCTTTAAATGTTGTGCGAAATAATGAAAGCTTGAAGGAAAATAAGAGCTGAAATGAAAAATAAACGTAAAAGAAAAAATTGCTCAGCTATATATATTCTCTCAGTATATGTCCATTAAGTAATTGATAGGTGTTGAATTTTCTGTTATAAATCCAAAATTAATGGAAATTTGGCCTGTGCCCTTGATTTTTTTCATAGCCTGACAAAAAGAAAATGTCGTATAAAGAAACACATTTTACATGATGATGTGCTAAGTGCCCAGTAGAGCAGTGAGACTGTGCTGGGGAAGAAGAGCAGGAGAGACTGACTCTGCCTTTACAGAGGTAACCTCTGAGCAGGGTTTTGACGGGTGAGGAGTAGTTTAGAGTAGGAGAAGAGCACAGACTCTGGAGCTGGACTTCCTGTCATTACTTCCGGAATGATCTTGGGCAAATTTACCTCCTTCATTTTCTCATCTGTAAAACTGGAATGGCATTTGTAGCTACATCAGAGGCCACTATGGAGAGTTAATACGTGTAAAGAACTTAGAACATTATATTGAGCGTGGTAATGACTCAATACATGTGCTGCTGTTTGTTCCACTATTAAGAAGGAGAAAAATGTGGAGGCCGAGGTGGTGGATTGCTTGAGCCCAGGTGTTCAAGATCAGCCTGGGTAACATGGGGAAACTCTGTCTCTGCAGAAAGCAAAACCATAAATAAATAAATAAATGAACAAACAAAAGATTAGCTAGATGTAGTGGCCTGCACCTGTAGTCCTAGCTACTCAGGAGGGTAAGGTGGGAGGATCACCTGATCCTGGCGGCAGAGGTTACAGTGAGCCAAGATTGTACCACTGTACTCCAGCCTGGGTGACAGAGTGAGACTCTGGGCTCAAAAAGAAAAAAAAGAGAGAGAGAGAGGGAGATGGGAGGGAGGGAGGCAGGGAGAGGGAGAGACAGAGAGAAAAACGTTTTTGCAAACAGGTAACAGCCATTTTTTATTCTGTAAAAGTTCAAATTGCTTCCTCTTTAATGGCTTTTACAAATGAGCAATTTAATGCAAGATGTAGAAAAGAAATGGAAATAGGGTATAACCATTCAGAATAGAACCACGGAGGCCCTGATTGATGAGGAGGGGAAGAAGTTACCATGCATCAGAGGACTACCTCATGACACGCTATTGTGACAGGTACTTCAGATTGTCACTGTGTTGTTACCTGATGCACAGGAAGTCCCTTTTCCACACTGGAGAATAGGCAGTGAAACAGTGACAGCTGAAGAATGAAACCGCTTGACTACAACACACCACTGAGGAGGCCCTAAGAGACTGATACACAAATTACTACATTAGCTTAAGCCATGTTAGTAACCCCTGTCTACTCAAAGGGTCTCCTTTCTCTGCAGATTTTTATAAGAAATTTTTATATGAAATCAATAGATAGGATGAAAGCCTCTGAGTGAGTGCTTTGTGACAGGTAACCATTACAATTATGGAAGATGTCATTTGCTGGAAATAAGTTAATTGGCTAGTAACGGGTTACTTATTAAGGTATATAAATCAGGATGAGGAAAGTAGAAAATATAGTGAAGAATTACACAAAATCAGAACAGAAGACAGGGCTTACTAGGTGCCCCCTTTACCCGTGGATTTAAATAATCACTGAAGTAACCAGAACTCGAAAGCCATTGATTTTACAATTAACAAGAGATAAGGGAAGCAAGTCTTTCTGAAATCCTGGCTTGGACAGGCACATCGTGATTATTTTGGTAACCAGTTGCCTGACTTACAAATTTCTCACAGGGGATTCGTTTTGTATATTGAGCTTCTAATTTAATCAGTAATGCCTATGTTTGTTTCCGTTTGTGTATGAATTAGGAACTCAAGGACAAATTAGATTCCAGTCACAAGCGAGAGATAGAAGGCATGGGAGTTCCGGAAATCAAGTATGGAGATTCTGTCTGCTTTGTACAGCATATAGCCAGTGGTCTGTGGGTGACCTACAAAGCACAAGATGCCAAAACTTCCCGCCTGGGACCTCTGAAAAGAAAGGTGAGAGTCAGAAGGTCTGTCTACAGTTGTTTCACCCTGAGTTGGAAGCAACTAGGCAATAGAAGTGATTCTGAGAATCAGGTGGACGTGATTGTGATTTACTTCTCACTATTCAGAAGAGTTATTTTGTGATAGATTGTACACAGTTTCTTCCATACTTCAGCCTAATGTGGATACTTTGACCCCATATGCAATGGGGGAAAAAACCAAATACACAGAAAATCTGTAAGGAGGAGATGGTGTGCTTCATGCACTCTGAAACCCTATCAAAATGGCTTTTGGTGATTTGCTGTCTTGGGATTATCCACATCATTGCTCCCTTCATTTCAGTGGATAATTGAGTTATTGTGCAGTTTTCATGAAAGACTAAATAGATCTCTACAGAGAAGACGCAGATTGCATAATAACAAGCCCACGGGAACCCACTGGCAGAAAGAAGAGATGTTGTGGAATGACAGTATCCACAGATTGTGTCTTGATTTGAGTGGTGCATCACAGCCGGCTCCAGTGAGAAAAGCTAGCCTGGGTACATGCAGCATCTTTTCACCAGAAAGTCAGTTGCCATAACAGTGTTTCTTTTGGTGGGAACCAAGTAATGGATGTCAAGGATGTGATGCTTTTATCCCTGAAAAACCCTTATAAAATATGGGTTTAAATAGTCAACTAGTCCCAGAATAAGGTGCTGGAAGGTACTGTGCTCTGTAGTTGAGGTATAGCAGCCTAAGGTAGTCATGATGAAAAGTTTTCCAGAATGCAGGTTGTGGTAAGAAAGGATGTTGAGAATGAACATAAGGTAATATCTTAATTTTGTGTAAGGCAACACAGACTAGGAAGATATCTAGAAAAGGGGAAATGAAGTGATCAAGAGGGGATAGAAAATACAATAAATAAGAGACCACATAATCTGGCTTGTATGAGACCAACCCTTCCTCTGAAAACAGCTGCACAGGCTGGATACAGTACCTTCAAAAAAAAATGGAAGGTTTCAATAACCAAGCCAGCCAAAACATACGCACAAAATATTGCACACAGAATGTAAGTGCACTGAGGTGAGCCCACCTTCGTCTTTGTTTTCCCCCTCAGCACATTTGCTGATTTGCAGAGCTAGGGAATGGGATCTTGCATTAGCTCAATTGTGCTAAAGAGTCAGATTAGACATAGGTTCAGCCAAGGCTTCTGGAACTCAAGGGTCCAAGAGTCCAGAGTAGAGAGAACTGCAAAAACATGTGCCTAAAATTCTACATGCAGTTTCCTCTAGAATCCTAAGCTGACCGTGGATGGGGTGTGAAGCCAAAATAGTAGACGCAAAACTGCTGTGATCATGAAGAGCAAAGCAGAGGTGTTGACATTATGACAGTACTAGAGATATACAAGTCAGGGTTCAGGGTGTGACAAGTTGGAATGACCCTGGGAAATACAGTAGGCTTTCAGTTGATCTTCAGAAGAGCTACACCCCGGGAATGAGGGCTACACGCTGGAAATAAGAACAAATGGAAAATAAATGCCAAAAACTCATCCTCTACTCTTACCAGCCTATCAGAAGAAAATTCAATCCTCTGTAGAGTACAGTAATA
>NW_012103665.1:1089115-1097814 GCF_000951045.1 Mandrillus leucophaeus | reverse complement strand
CTTATAAAATATGGGTTTAAATAGTCAACTAGTCCCAGAATAAGGTGCTGGAAGGTACTGTGCTCTGTAGTTGAGGTATAGCAGCCTAAGGTAGTCATGATGAAAAGTTTTCCAGAATGCAGGTTGTGGTAAGAAAGGATGTTGAGAATGAACATAAGGTAATATCTTAATTTTGTGTAAGGCAACACAGACTAGGAAGATATCTAGAAAAGGGGAAATGAAGTGATCAAGAGGGGATAGAAAATACAATAAATAAGAGACCACATAATCTGGCTTGTATGAGACCAACCCTTCCTCTGAAAACAGCTGCACAGGCTGGATACAGTACCTTCAAAAAAAAAATGGAAGGTTTCAATAACCAAGCCAGCCAAAACATACGCACAAAATATTGCACACAGAATGTAAGTGCACTGAGGTGAGCCCACCTTCGTCTTTGTTTTCCCCCTCAGCACATTTGCTGATTTGCAGAACTAGGGAATGGGATCTTGCATTAGCTCAATTGTGCTAAAGAGTCAGATTAGACATAGGTTCAGCCAAGGCTTCTGGAACTCAAGGGTCCAAGAGTCCAGAGTAGAGAGAACTGCAAAAACATGTGCCTAAAATTCTACATGCAGTTTCCTCTAGAATCCTAAGCTGACCGTGGATGGGGTGTGAAGCCAAAATAGTAGACGCAAAACTGCTGTGATCATGAAGAGCAAAGCAGAGGTGTTGACATTATGACAGTACTAGAGATATACAAGTCAGGGTTCAGGGTGTGACAAGTTGGAATGACCCTGGGAAATACAGTAGGCTTTCAGTTGATCTTCAGAAGAGCTACACCCCGGGAATGAGGGCTACACGCTGGAAATAAGAACAAATGGAAAATAAATGCCAAAAACTCATCCTCTACTCTTACCAGCCTATCAGAAGAAAATTCAATCCTCTGTAGAGTACAGTAATACCGTCTAGAGCCTCTACAGTTTTTGAGACCTACTAAGGCATTGGTAGCATTTAAATAAAGTAGAATTTGTGGATCTTGGCTGTAACTCTGAGTGGCAGGGACACACTCCAAGGACTCTGCAAATGTGGAGAGATCTCATTTCGCATTGTTGACTTATTGTACCTGTCCATGCCTTTCTCTTCTAGGACCATAGCCCACACATTCATTTAACTGTTAGAATGTATGTGTGAATTGGGGAGGTGCTTTTATGAACTCTCCCCAGCTGGTGCAATAGTGCTCAGCCCTCGACAGGGCGATGCTGCTTCTTTTCCTAGGAAGCATGTTAAGTGCCCTCTCTAAAAATACAAAGGATGTCTGAATCTGTGCCGTGTTTTATGAAATGAATAAAACAGTAATCAACAGAAACCAATCAAGCACAAACACAATGAAACACCTGATGAGTAGCCACTTTAAAGCACCCTCTTTCCTATTCCCACCTTAGGCTTCTTCTCCCTGCTCTTCAGTTGTAAGATTTCTCCAAGAGAAAGAAGGACCTTAGGAACTGGGCTGCTGAGATCAGTAGGGTTCATAATAACAACATTCTAGCAACTGCATCTCCCCCCAGTTCTCATTACTTTCTCATTTGGCTGGCCAGTTTAAAGGTGTTATCTGAACAAGCAAAACCTAAGAATTTTGGTCTTTAAGGACCAGAAATCTGGGACCCAGGCCAAAGTAAACATAGTGGCAATGTATTACTAAATCCAAATGCAGCGTTGCTAATCAGTTGCTGAGGTGTTCTGACCAAGGAATATTTTCTAACAGTTAGTGATTCCAATGGTGACAGTGTCCTTTGCTAATGCTCACACTGCAGTATACAGATGGGATGCAAAGTCTTGTTTCAAAAATGAACAAGTCTGAATTCTAATTCATCATATCAGGAAGTACCTTCAAAATAATAAAAAGCAAGGAAAAGATTTTTCACATGGAAAGGAAAATAAGTTGCTTCTTTAAGCTAAAAATGAGAGAGGCCAACAATATTTATTCTATAGATACTTTCTAGAGCCACACGTTTTGTCCGTGTTGACATGTAGACTTCCAGGATCTACACATTGTCTGTCTTTGCTTACTTCCATCAAGAGGAAACCATGTCAAGGAACTTGGATCAGGATTTGACCTCGACTTGAACCAGGATCAAACTGTCTCACTTAACACACTTGATCTTTTTTTTTTTGTCGTCGTTGTTGTTGTTGTTTTTTTTTTTTTTTTTTTTTTTTTTTTTTTTTTGAGACGGAGTCTCGCTCTGTCGGCCAGGCTGGAGTGCAGTGGCCGGATCTCAGCTTACTGCAAGCTCCGCCTCCCGGGTTTACACCATTCTCCTGCCTCAGCCTCCCGAGTAGGTGGGATTACAGGTGTGTGCCACCACTCCTGGCTAATTTTTTGTATTTTTTAGTATGGACGGGGTTTCACCGTGTTAGCCAGGATGGTCTCGATCTCCTGACCTCGTGATCCGCCCGTCTCGGCCTCCCAAAGTGCTGGTATTACAGGCTTGAGCCACCGTGCCTGGCCCACTTGATCGTTTTAAGGGAAAAAGCCACTGACCTCCACATAAAAAGTGGGTAGCCCCTCCCAAAAAAATTGTGTCATGGTGTCCTTAGTGACAAGTACATATGCTTAGCTTCCAGATAACTGGTCTAACATCAGTACTATACTGCCTCTGATAATAAACACTCATTGAGCACCTATTAGATTCTAGGTACCATGCCAGTTGATGACATGTAAATCACTGAATCCTGCAAACAACCCTCTAAGATAAGTCCGTTTGCAGATGGTGAAATCCAAAGCAAATGGGGGTTAAGTAACTTGCCCAAGGTCACACAGCTGGTAAGTGGCATAGCAGGACTAGACAAAGGTCTGCTGATATCAGAGCCCATGCTTTAAAATTGGCTCTCTAGCCTCCAAGAGAAGCCAGCTACCACCTTGAGCTGCTTTCCCCAGCCCTACAGTTAACTAACTCAGTGTAGTTGGCCTTCAGTCGAGAAACTAAGCCTGATCCCAGCACAGGGTTTTGCTTTACATTGTCTTTTTCTTCAATTCATCTCTGGAGGAAGAGACTTTGAACACAGTGACTTTTCCCATTTCCAAGGGTAAGATTCCATGTTCATTTTAAGAGAAAAATCGATTATGAGATATGTTATCACCCTTTCAAATCTAGGCCTGAGGAATGTGTCATAACTCATACCACGGTGGCACATAAAATTTCATTTTCATCAAAGCACTGTGTCTAAGGAATGATGCACATGTCACTAACAGGGCATATGGGTGCAATAACTTTGCTAATCTCCCATTCTCAAAATGGACCCAGGGGAGCTTATTTGGAGAAAGGAATAAGAGGGATGAGGGAAATACTGCGGGAAATGTTGACTGCCCATATGTGGAATAATTGTAACCTTAGAGCTTCTGTCCCTTGCCACGTGGGTAGGTCATACTCCATCAGGAAGGCCACATGGATGATGGATTAACACTGCAGAGATGCCAGCGTGAGGAGTCCCAGGCTGCTCGGATCATCCGGAACACTACAGCCTTATTCAGCCAGTTTGTCAGGTATGTTAGCTCCTTTCCTCCTCTACCTGGTGAGTTTGACTCTGTGGCCTTCCAACACCACCACCCACCTCTTTTTGATACTGTGAATGTTTTCAGGAAATAATGATACACCAGCAAAGAGTTTTACCATCAAGAGCTTGAGGCTGAAACAGATTTCCTACACAGGTGAACTCCTACTAGCTTCACCCTTTGCTCAACAAATGCCCAAGCTCCATTAGTTATTCAGATTGGAGGGATGAATATCCAAGATCTTTGCATGACAATTAAGTGAAAAGAGCTGGAGTGCATTGGTCCATTTTATATTTGTGTGTAAAGAGAAAAACAGCAAAGAGGAACTGATACACTCCCCATGTATTATGTAGGAAGGGTTTCTCCATCATTCAGAATTGCTGCTATGGTTTGGATCAAAGTAGCTTTGCACTGGAAGCCTTGGGTTACCCAACTGTGGCTGTGGCTTAAATGAGAAAATTAACTGAACTGCCTGCTTGGATCATAATCCCTCCAGTCTAAATAATGCTTCCAAAACAGAACTCTGTGGATTGTTTTCACCAATTACCATGAGAAACTGATTCTGTTGTAAACTGTGCAGTGTTCCAAGATCATTCTTCTCTTGTAGGAAAATCTCTCGAAAGCCAAGGGGTGTAAATTACATGTGTGAATTTGCATGAAATGAGAACTTTGTTTTAGATCTTGACTTTTCTTGCTGTTGAAAGACTGCAGTCCAAGGGATGTGTATTAGGAAACAGGCTGGGCTGCCGTTGCAGTTCAGAGTAAACTTTTACTTCTTGTTTAGGTAATAATATAAAGTAGGTAGGTGGTTTAAGGAAAATAGGGGGCCTAGCTACTGGGGCTCAGGTTCCTTCCATCTTGCTGTTCTGACATCTCCCAAGATTCTTAAAGTGCATCCCTGGACCAGAGCATCAGCGTCACTTGCAAACTTGTTAAAAAATGCAGATTCTTAGGTTTTACCTCAAACCCACTGAATCAGATACCCTCAGAATAAGATCCAGCAACTCATATTGTTATAGGCCCTCCAGGTGATGCTGATGCATACTAAAGTTTAAACATGACTGCCCTACAATAGAGATCTTAACCTTGGCCACATGCTAGATTTATCTGGGGAGGTTTTAATACCCTGATGCCCAGGCTACATCTTAAACCAATTGCATCAGAATCTGCAGATGTTGGATCCAAATGCCGGTATTTTATTGAAGCTCCCTAGGTGATTCTGACATCAGCCTCAGTTGAGAACTGCTATCCTGGGATGTTTTTCCATTCCCATGGTCAAAATGTCCAGAACAGTTTATAGAGGAAAAAAGCAGAGGCAGAAGTAGGAAGAGTTACCTTCTTTCTAGCTAGAAGTAGAGAGAAGTAGAAAGAGGCAGAAGCTGGGGTGTCTTGGGGGAAAGGGAGAGTGATTGCGACTGTGTAAAGCTTTCTGGAGAGCTGATGAAAACGTTCTGAAACTGATCATGGCAAAGGTTGCACAACTCTGAATATTCCCAAAGCTACTGAACCTTTGAATTGTACCCTTTAAATGGGTGATCATATGATATATGAACTGTATTTCAATTAAGTTGTTATTTTAAAAAGTCAGTGGGAGTTATGTGCCTGACAATGGGAAAATTATTTTTAAACATCTTTATTGAGGTAGAATTTACATATTACAAAATTCATCCTTTTAAATGTACAGTTCCATGAGATTCTGTTTGTTTTTTGTTTGAGATAGGGTCTCACTGCAGCCTTTCCGCCATCTGAGCTCAAGCAATCCTCCCACCTTAGCCTCCCGAGTAGCTGTGACCACGCATAAATACCATCACACCAATATTTTTTTAATTTTTTGTAGAGATGGTGTCTCACTATATTGCCCAGGCTGGTCTCAAATTGCTGGGCACAAGTGATCCTCTCACCTCAGCCTCCCAAAATGTTGGCATTATAGGCATGAGCCAGCATCCCTGGCCAATTCCGTAAGCTTTCATATATTTATTTGCAGAGCCTTACAACCATCACTGCAGTTCAGTTTTAGAACGTTTCCATCCCTCCAAAAATATCTCCTCATTGCAGTTTATTCTAGTTGCCACCTACAGCCCTAGGCAACCACTAATCTGCTTTCTGTCTCAATTTAATACATTAATAAATCATGAAATATGTTGTCTTTTGAATCTGGCCTTTTCACTTGGCATTATATTTTTGAAGCTTATTATTTTGTTTCTTCACTTATTTATTGCTGCAGAGTGTTCTGTGTGTGTGTGTGTGTGTGTGTGTGTGTGTGTGTGTAGAGGGAGAGTTCTATATAGATAGAGATGCATATATATCACATTTTACTCATTTAGTTGATGAACAGTTGATAGTTTCCATTTTGATTACTTAGAATAATGTTTTTTGGATATTAGTGTAAAAGTTTTCAGATATGGTTTCTGTTTCTCTTGGGTAAATAGGAGTGAAATTGTTGAGTCATATATAAATTTGTATAACGTTTTGATATATTTTTATTGTGGTAAAATATATATCACATCCAACTTACCATTTTAGCCATTTTTAAGTTTAGTGTCATCACCACTATCCATCTCCACATTTTTTAATCATCCCAAACTGAAACTCTGTATTTATTAAACGAGAACTCCCTATTCTCCTCTCCCTCAGCCCCTTATAACTTCTACTGACTCTTTGCTTCTATGAATTTAGCTATTCTCAGTACCTCATATAAGTGGAGGCACATGGTATTTGTCCTTTTGTGTCTGGCTTATCTCACTTAGCAAAATATCTTCAAGGTTTGTCCATGTTGTAACACGTAACATGATTTCATTCCTTTTTAAGGTTGAATAATATTCCATTTTATATAAATACCATGTTTTATTTATTCAATTGGGTATGTTTAACTTTATAAGAAACTGAAAAATCTGTTTTCCAAAGTGGATGTACCATTTTACATTTCTCTTAGAAATGTCTGAAGTTTCTTTTCATTACATCTTTTCCTCCATTTGTCACTATCTGACTTTTTGATTGTAGCCATACTAGTAGCTATGATACTAGTAGATATTATCGTGGTGGTTTTAGTTTGAATTTCCAGAATGAATAATGATACTGGATATCTTATCATGTGCTTATTAGCCATTCGTATATCTTCTTTGGTAAAATGTAATTAAGCATTTTGCCTTTTCAAATTGGATCATTTGTCTTAAAATTAAAATTTGAGAGTTGTTTGTATCTTCTGATTATGAGTTTTTTGCCATATTTATGATTTGCAAATATTTTCTCTTGGTCTTTGGCATTTCTTCTCATTTTTTTAAAATGGTGTCGTTTGAAGCACAAATATTTTATTTTTGATTAAGTTCAATTTAACATATTTATGGATTGTGCTTTTGGTGTCATACCTGAGAACTCTTTACTCAAATCATCATGATTTTCTCCTCTGTGTTTTTCTAAAAGTTTCAGAATTTTAGCGTTTACATTTAGGTCTGTGATCCATTTTGAGTCTATTTCTGTGCATAGTATGAGGTAAACGTTTCAATTAATATTTTTGTATGTGGCCATATGGATATCAGATGTTTCCATGCACGGTTTTCTGGAAAGACAACATTTCCCCATCAAGTTACCTTGGCACTTTTGTCAAAAGCCAAGTGATCATAAATGTAAGAGTTTCTTTCTGGGCTCTTAGTTCTGTTCCATTGATCTGTATGCCTGTCATTATTCAAAAATAACACTGTCTTAATTAATGTACGTATAGTAAGTATTGAACTAATGTAGAGTGAATGCTCCAATTTTGTACTTCTTTTCAAAATTATTTTGGTGCTTCTGGGTCCTTTGTATTCCCATGTGAATTTAAGGGTGAGTTTATTTTTGTCCGAAAAAATTCTGCTGGAATTTTCATAGGTATTAAATTGAATCTAGAGATCGTTTTGGAGGACTGTTAGCCTCATAATATTAAGTCTCCCAATCTACAAACATAATATGTCTATTTATTCTTCTTTAATTATTTTCAGGAAGATACTGTGGTTTTTATTATATAAGTCTTGCACTTCTTTTATGAAATGTATTCCTATGTATTTGATTCTTTTTGGTGCTACTACAAATAGAATCATTTTTTGATTTCGTTTCAGATTATTTTCTGCTGGTACATAGAAATTAAGTTTTAGAAATATTGGACTTATGTCACTAATCTAATTGAAATTATTTATTCTGTGGGCTTTTTGGAGAGCAGGTGGATTCTTTAGAATTTTTTACATACAGGATTATGTCCTCTGTGAATAAAAAGATACTTATTTTTTTCTTTCCAATAGGGATGCCCTCTATTTATTTTTCTTACATGATTGCACTGGCTAGAATATCCACTACAATGTGAAATAAAAGTGATGTGAACAGACATTCTTGTCTTGTTCCTGATCTAAGGTGGGGGTGGGGAGAGGGCAGGAAACATCAGTTTTTCACCATTAAGTGTGGTTTTGGCTGTAGGATTTTTGTAGATGCCCTTTATCAGGTAGAGGAAGTTCCCTTCTATTCCTAGTTTGTTGAGAGCTTTTATCTGGAATGAGCATTAGATTTGATCAAATGCTTTTTCTTGGTCTATCGATATGAACATATAGTTTTGTCCTTTGTTAATATGGTTTATTACATTAACTGGTGGGAAATCGGGTATTGGTGTTTCTGTTACTGTTGAATTGTTATCTTCTACTTCAGTTCCATCAGTTTTTGCTTCACATATTTTGGTTTCTGTTAGGTGCTTATATGTTTATAACAGATGTATATTTCTGATAAATTTGCCCTTTTGTAATTTTAAATTCTTTTCTTTTTTTCTCTATGAACATTTTTGTCTTAAGTCTATTTCATAGAGCCATTCCAGGCGTCTTATGTGTAGATAATGTTTTTTGTTTGTATGGCATGTTGTCGTCAGTCCTTGTACTTTTAACCTATTTGTGTCCTTGAATATAAAGTGTGTCCCTTGTAGACAACATATATTTGATTTTTAAAAATAGTCTGACAATCTCTCCCTTTCATTGGTATGCCTAATCCATTTATAAGTAATGTAATTATTTAGATAACTGGATTTGTGTGTGCCACTTTGCTATTTATTTCTTATGTCTCTTTTATTTATTTATTTATATTTTGGTCCTCTGTTCCTCCCTTACTACCTTTTCTTGTGTTAAATATTCTCTAGTGTAACATTTTAATTATTTTGGGT
>NW_012103665.1:1083221-1088777 GCF_000951045.1 Mandrillus leucophaeus | reverse complement strand
CCAGGATGGTCTCGATCTCCTGACCTCGTGATCCGCCCGCCTTGGCCCCCCAAAGTGGTGCGATTACAGGCGTGAGCCACTGCCCGGCCGAGGAGTTATTTTCTTAGTGGTTGCTCTAGGGAATTTAATATATATTTAACTTGAAATAATGCACTTCAAATTAATACTAACTTAACAAATAAAGCAACTTTGCATTAACATTTTTCCATTCTTTGCCTAATCCTTTGTGATAATATTGCCACTTGTATTACATCTTCATAAGTTATAAGCTCAGCAACATGGTTTTATAATTATTTTATGGAGTTTTTAAAAAATCAATTACAGGAACAAAAGAGAAAGATATGTATTTTTATATTGCTTCCAGTATTTACCTGCATAGTTACCTTTACCAGTGTTCTTTATTTCTTTGCGTGGATTCTAGTTACTGTTTGGTGTCATTTTCTTTCAGCCTGAGGGACTTCCCTTAGTATTTCTTACAAGACAAGCCTGTGACCATTTGCTGATGGACCTGTGTGTGGGGCTGGATTTTGTTTTCTGCTTGTGTGGGAAGCAATAGATAGCTAGGGTCCTCTCCAGTTTTTCCTGAGCATGTGTGTGGCCTTGCACATTGCCTACTCTGCCCTATCAGAGCTGTTTCGCCATAAGGCAGTTGGGGGAGGGACATGGAAGCATCAACAGGCTGAAACACTGAAATTAAAAAAAAATAAATTAAAAAAAGAAATTAAAAAAATATATGTATAAATACACACACATACATACACACACACACACACATACATATATAGACACACTGGGCCGGGTGCTGTGGCTCACTCCTGTAATCCCAGCACTTTGGGAGGCCAGGGCACGTGGATCACCTGAGGTCGGGGTTTGGAGACCAGCCTGACCAACATGGGGAAACCTGTCTTTAATAGAGATACAAAAATAGGCCAGGTACAGTGGCTCAGGCTTGTAATCTCAGCAGTTTGGGAGGCTGACGGGCGGATCACATGGTTAGGAGATCGAGACCATCTTGGCTAACACGGTGAAACCCAGTCTCTACTAAAAAATTCAAAAAATTAGCCAGGCATGGTGGCGGCACCTGTAGTCCCAGCTACTCAGGAGGCTGAGGCAGGAGAATGGTATGAACCTAGGAGGTGGAGCTTGCAGTGAGCCGAGAGCATGCCACTGCACTCCAGCCTGGGCGACAGAGCAACACTCCATCTCAAAAAAACAAAAAACAAAAATAGCCAGGCATAGTGGCGCATGCCTGTAATCCCAGCTACTCAGGAGGCTGAGGCAGGAGAATCACTTGAACCCAAGAGGTGGAGGTTGCAGTGGGCCAAGATCGCGCCATAGCACTCCAACCTGGGCAACAGTAGTGAAACTCCATCTCAAACAATAAAATAAAAAATAAAAATAAAATAAATATTTGATTTTTTGTATGCCTTTAGTCAATTTCCAGAGTCCAGAGATTGTTGTTTTGAATGGTTTTGTCCAATTTTATTATTATTTTGTGAGAGAAAGGATTTACTGAGCTCTTTACTCAACTATTAGGTCCCACCCTCAAGAGGGAAATTCTTGATTCTTCCAGGCACAGGATATTTTAGAAAAAGAGGACTAATGAAAAAATATCAATGCTGAGGGGGTGTGGGCTGTGAAAGTTATAGTATGTTTGGATTTTTTAATAGCTAGCCAGTAAAGGAGAAAAAAACATTTTGGAAGTAGATTCTTCTTCCCCATCTCTTTTGAGAAACCAACTTTGTATGCTGTGTGCGCACGGAAACCAGGAGGAGGGGTGGCCTTCTGGGAGCACATTAAGGCTAAGGGAATAGGGAAGGAACAAGAAAGAAAAATGAAGAAGAGGTTAAAGTTTCATCATGCTATCTCATCATCCTCTGTAGAGTTGCTGGGAACTGTCCAGTAGAATGAACAGTGTGATCGATTAAGGAGTCTGAAAAACTCTGCCGAGGAAAAGATACTGTCAGCTGTCCTCTAAGTTTAACCTTAGAAGAGAGACAACAAATAAATCATTATGTTATGATAAATATTCAGAATCACCTGGGATCTCACTTGAATTTAATAAAAGAATTCATTGGCAAAGGCCCAAGAGTATAGTGGGACAGGCTGTAGGGAGTTGAAGAAGGTGGGGAGGGATAGGTGCCGGTTGTAGTTATTTCTGAGTTGAGGCTCTGACTTATCTCTGGACATTGGGCTTTTCTCTCTGAGGTTCTTTTAGAGTAGAATATGAACACCATGATGCTTTCCAGAAGTAATGTCTGTTTTCACCATTGCTTCCCATGCCAAGCATGTGATATGTCTTATTTTTTGAGGAAGGAATGAATCTGCCCTAGACTAGTAGAGGACTATAATATTCATGTTTCTTCAAGGGACAAGATGAAGTAGTGCAGCAATGAGAGCCCAACAGACAAAAAATTAGACCTGAAGGACCCTGGCAATCAAAGAATGCACCTTTCCTATTTTCCAGGTGCTAAATAGAAGCATAAGAGGCCTAGCAGCAACCCAAATATCACACTGATAATGGCAGTGGCAAAGCTGAGACCCGAAATGTCCAACTCCCTGTATGGTGCCTATGCTGCCTCAGTGAGCTACAAAAAATGTCTATAAACCTCTTGCTGTCATCTTTTCCAATCATATAAAGAATTATTCTTGACCAGCCTCGGTGTCTCTAGTAAAGTGAAAGTGTTTTTAAAACAAAAAGCAAAAAGCAAGCTCTGGAGCTGGCCCGAAATACTGAGGAAAATGTGTTCATTCCTTCACTGAACGCAGAAGTGGGGAGTCATATTGAATTGAGTTTCATACTGCCAAGGCTTCATCTCATGTACTCATGGCATTCTCTTCCCTACTATTTTTGTGTCTAATAATATCCCAGGTAGTCATTTGCAAACACTAACTAAGAACTTGCAATATGCCAGGCACTGCCAGGAGTTGAATACACACTGATGTGCCTCCCTGCCTATAATAAGCTTACAGTCCCCCATTATTCCTTCCCCATTGCGTGCATTTGGCATTTTTAATACAAAATTGGAATTATCACCTCACAGCCTGATTGCTTTCAGAATTTTTTGAGTCTTTGTTTGGGCCTAGATGAAAATCTTGCCTTAGCTTGTATGCAAATTAATATATGGCAGTTGGTGAATAAGCAAATATACTATAAATGCCTAGGAGAGATCATTAGAAATTGGCCATCAAGAAGCAGCCATGCTAAATGCTCCAGTTAAAAGACACAGAATGGCAAGCTGGGTAAGTAGTCAAGACCCATTCATGAACTGTATTCAAGAGACCCATCTCACGTCACGTGCAAAGACACACATAAGCTTGAAATAAAGGCCAGAGGAAAATTTACGAAGCAAATGCAAAGCAGAAAAAAGCAGGGGTTACAATCTTGGTTTTTGACAAGACAGACTTTAAACAAACTAAGATCAAAAAAGACAAAGAAGGGCATTACGTAATGATAAAGCATTCAGTTCAACAAGAAGAGCTAACTGTCCTAAATATATATGTACCTAATACAGGAGCACCCAGATTTATAAAACAAGTTCTTAGAGACCTACAAAGAGACTTAGACTCCCACACAATAATAGTGGGAGACTTTAACACCCACTGTCAATATTAGATCATTGAGATGGAAAGTTAACAAAGATATTCAGGACCTCAATATCAGTTCTGGATCAAGTGGACCTGATAAATGTCTACAGAACTCTCCACCCAAAAACAACAGAATATACATTCTTCTCAGTGCCACATGACACTTACTCTAAAATCGATCACATAATTGCAAGTAAAACACTTCTCAGCAAATGCAAAAGAATTGAAATCATAACAGTCTCTCAGACCACAGCAAAATCAAATTAGAATTCAAGAAACTCACTCAAAATCACACAACTTCATGGGAAGTGAACAGCCTGCTCCTGAGTGACTCCTGGGTAAATAACGAAATTAAGGCAGAAATCAAGAAGTTCTTTGAAACCAGTGAGAACAAAGAGACAATGTACCAGAATCTCTGGGATGCAGCTAAAGCAGTATTAAGAAGGAAGTTTATAGCACTAAATGCCCACCTCAAAAAGCTAAAAAGGTCTCAAATTGACATCCTAACATCACAACTAAAAGAACTAGAGAACCAAGAGCACACAAACCCAAAAGCTAGCAAAAGACAAGAAATAACCAAGATCAGGGTTGTGGAACTAAAGGAGACAGAGACACAGAAAGTCCTTCAAAGCATCAACAAATACAGGAGCTGGTTTTTTGAAAAAATTAATAAAATAGACTGCTAGCTAGACTAATGAAAAGAGAAGAATCAAATAGACACAATAGAAAATGATAAAGGTGATATCAGCATTGACCCCACAGAAATTCAAACAACCATCAGAGAATACGATAAACACCTCTATGCAAATAAACTAGAAAATTTATAAGGAATGGATAAATTCCTGCACATATACACCCTCCCAAGACTGAACCAGGAAGAACTTGAATTCGTGAATAGACCAATGATGAGTTCTGAAATTGAGGCAGCAACAAAGAGCCTATCAACCAAAAAAAGCCCAGGACAAGATGGACTTAACAGCTGAATTCTACCAGAATTCTACCAGGTACAAAGAGGAGATGGTACCATTTCTTCTGAAACTGTTCCCAACAATTGAAAAGGAGAGACTCCTCCCTAACTCATTATATGAGGCCAGAATCATCCTGATACCAAAACCTGGCAGAGATGCAACAAAAAAAGAAAACTTTAGGCCAATATCCCTGATGAACATCGATGTGAAAATCTCAATAAAATATTGGCAAACCAAATCCAGCAGCACATCAAAAAGCTTATCCAGCATGATCAAGATGGCTTCATCCCTGGGATGCAAGGCTGGTTCAACATACGCAAATCAATAAACACAATTCGTGACATAAACAGAACTAAAGACAAAAATCACATGATTATCTCCATAGACACAGAAAAGGTTTTTGACAAGATTCACCATTTCTTCATGGCTAAAACTCAATGAACTAGGTATTAATGGGAAATACCTCAAAATAATAATAGCCATTTATGACAAAGCCACAGCCAATATCATACTGAATGGGCAAAAGCTGGAAGCATTCCCCCTTGAAAACCAGCACAAGACAAGGATGCCCTTTCTCACAACTCCTATTCAAGATAGTGTTGGAAGTTCAGGCCAGGCCAGTCAGGCAAGAGAGAGAAAGAAAGGGTATTGAGACAGGGGGAGAGGAAGTCAAACTGTCTCTGTTTGCAGATGACATGATCCTGTATCTAGAAAACCCCATCGTCTCAATCCAAAAGCTTCTTAAGCTGATAAGCAACTTCAGCAAAGTCTCAGGATACAAAATCAATGTGCAAAAGTCGCAGGCATTCATATACACCAACAACGGACAAGCAGAGAGTCAAATCATGAATGAATTCCCATTAATACTTGCTACAAAGAGAATAAAATACCTAGGAATACAGCTAACAAGGGAAGGGAAGGCCTTCTTCAAGGAGAACTAAAAATCACTCCTCAAAGAAATTGGAGATGACCCAAACAAATGGAAAACATTCCATGCTCA
>NW_012103665.1:1080001-1083171 GCF_000951045.1 Mandrillus leucophaeus | reverse complement strand
TAAATCCAGCAGCACATCAAAAAGCTTATCCAGCATGATCAAGATGGCTTCATCCCTGGGATGCAAGGCTAGTTCAACATACGCAAATCAATAAACACAATTCATGACATAAACAGAACTAAAGACAAAAATCACATGATTATCTCCATAGACACAGAAAAGGTTTTTGACAAGATTCACGATTTCTTCATGGCTAAAACTCAATGAACTAGGTATTAATGGGAAATACCTCAAAATAATAGTAGCCATTTATGACAAAGCCACAGCCAATATCGTACTGAATGGGCAAAAGCTGGAAGCATTCCCCCCTTGAAAACCAGCACAAGACAAGGATGCCCTTTCTCACAGCTCGTATTCAAGATAGTGTTGGAAGTTCAGGCCAGGCCAGTCAGGCAAGAGAGAGAAAGAAAAGGTATTGAGACAGGAGGAGAGGAAGTCAAACTGTCTCTGTTTGCAGATGACATGATCCTGTATCTAGAAAACCCCATCGTCTCAATCCGAAAGCTTCTTAAGCTGATAAGCAATTTCAGCAAAGTCTCAGGATACAAAATCAATGTGCAAAAATCACAAGCATTCATATACACCAACAACGGACAAGCAGAGAGTCAAATCATGAATGAATTCCCATTAATACTTGCTACAAAGAGAATAAAATACCTAGGAATACAGCTAACAAGGGAAGGGAAGGCCTTCTTCAAGGAGAACTAAAAATCACTCCTCAAAGAAATTGGAGATGACCCAAACAAATGGAAAACATTCCATGCTCATGGATAGGAAGAATCAATATCGTGAAAATGGCCATATTGCCCAAAGTAGTTAATAGATTCAATGCTATTCCCATTAAACTACCATTGACATTTTTCACAGAATAAGAAAAAACTACTTTAAAACTCATATGGAACCAAAAAAGAGCCCATATAGCCAAGACAATCCTAAGCAAAAGGAATAAAGCTGGAGGCATCACACTACCCAACTTCAGACTATGTTATAAGACTACAGTAACCAAAACAGCATGATACTGGTACAAAAACAAACACATAGACCAATTTAAGAGAATAAAGAACTCAGAAATAAGACCACACACCTACAACGATCTGATCTTTGACAAACCTGACAAAAACAAGCAATGGGGAAGTGATTCCCTATTTAATAAATGATGCTGGGAGAACTGGCTAGCCATATGCAGCAAATTGAAACTGGACCCCTTCTTTATACCTTATACAAAAATTTACTCAAGATGGATTAAAGACTTTAATGTAAAACCTAAAACTATAAAAACCCTGGAAGAAAATCTAGACAATACCATTCAGGACATAGGCACAGGCAAAGATTTCATTATAAAAACATCAAAAACAAATGCAACGAATGCAAAAATTGACAAATGGGATCTAATTAAACTAAAGATCTTCTGCACAGCCAAAGAAATTATCAGAGTGAACAGACAATCTACAGAATGGGAGAACATTTTTGCAATCTATCCATCTGACAAAGGTCTAGTATCTAGAATCTGCAAGGAACTTAAATTTATAAGAAACAAAAACTCATTAAAAAGTGAGCAAAGGATGTGAACAGACAGTTCTCAAAAGGCATTTATGTGGCCAATAAACATATGAAGAAAAGCTAAACATCACTGATCACTAGAGAAATGCAAATCAAAACCACAATGAGATACCATCTCATGCTAGTCAGAGTGGCAAGTATTAAAAAGTCAAACAACAGATGCTGGCGAGGCTGTGGAGAAATAGGAATGCTTTTAAACTATTGGTGGGAATGTAAATTAGTTCAACCATTATAGAAGACAGTGTAGCAATTCCTCAAATACCTAGACCAGAAATACCATTTGACCCAGCAATCGCATTACTGGGTATGTACCCAAAGGAATATAAATTATTCTATTATAAAGATACAGGTGCACATATGTTCACTGAAGCTCTAGGTACAATAGCAAAGACACAGAATCAACCCAAATGCCCATCAGTGATAGACTGGATAAAGAAAATGTGGTACATATACACCATGGAATACTATGCACCCATAAAAAGGAATGAGATTGTGTCCTCTGCAGGGACATGAATATAGCTGGAAATTATTATCCTCAGCAAACTAATTCAGGAACAGAAAACAAAGCACCACATGTTCTCAGTTATAAGTGGAAGTTGAACAATGAGAACACATGGACCCAGGAAGAGGAACAACACACACTATGGCCTGTCGAGGGGTGGGGGGTAGGAGGAGGCATAGCATCAGGAAAAATAGCTAATACATGCAGGGCTTAATGCTTAGGTAAGGGGCTGATAGGTGCAGCAAACCACCATGGCACATGTCTGTGTAACAAACATGTACATCCTGCACATGTATCCCAGAACTTATAATAAAATAAGATACAAAAAAAAAAAAAAAAGTCCTTGTGATGTTACGTGCACATTGAGCCAATTCTCAATCACTCAGGGCCTAATGATACAAACCCACAAGAGGTGGGTCCATTTCCCCTTCCTCTTCATAGCCTTTGCCCTCTGAGAGGCTCCCAGGTGTACCCCTCAAGGAGATGGGGAAAAGAAGGGTCATATTGTTATCTGTAATGCTTTGTATTCTCTCTGTTGAAGGGGTTTAATTACAAAAATTGGGGAGAGATTAAAACAGAAAAAGAGAGACCCTTGCAGAAAAGGAATACAACAGGTACAGAGAGATGGAAGGGCAGGTAACGTGGGGTTGGGGAACACCAAGAAACAAAGAGAGACAGACCTCAAGGCAGAGAAGAAGGATGTTTGAGAGATAGGGGACACTGAGAAAGGAGGGTGATAGAGAACAAAGAGAGAGGAAAGTCAGATGAAAGGACCACAGATACAGAAAGCAAAGGAACCATCGACAAGTGGAGTGAGGGAAAGCAGGCATGTGCACAGAAACGTGATGAGAAAAACACGTGCAGAGATCTCAGAATACACACAGAGACGTGGACGGGGTGCAAGAGGAGAGACAAAGAGAAAACTAACATGGAGATAGAGGCAAAGACCCAGTGATAGAAATCCTTTCAGCCTTATGATTAATCAATGCCAAGAAGGTGTGATTGTTTAAAAGAATCATGGGTTAAGTTTATTTTTTTTAATGTTTTTATTTAAAAGAAAAAAAAAAGTGTGACAGACAACCAGGGGTAAATGGAAGGGGAAGCATCT
>NW_012103665.1:1073127-1079951 GCF_000951045.1 Mandrillus leucophaeus | reverse complement strand
AAAAAAAAAAGTCCTTGTGATGTTACTTGCACATTGAGCCAATTCTCAATCACTCAGGGCCTATTGATGCAAACCCACAAGAGGTGGGTCCATTTCCCCTTCCTCTTCATAGCCTTTGCCTTCTGAGAGGCTCCCAGGTGTACCCCTCAAGGAGATGGGGAAAAGAAGGGTCATTTTGTTATCTGTAATGCTTTGTATTCTCTCTGTTGAAGGGGTTTAATTACAAAAATTGGGGAGAGATTAAAACAGAAAAAGAGAGACACTTGCAGAAAAGGAAGAACACAACAGGGAGAGAGAGATTGAAGGGCCGGTAACGTGGGGTTGGGGAACACCAAGAAACAAAGAGAGACAGACCTCAAAGCAGAGAAGAAGGATGTTTGAGAGATAGGGGACGCTGAGAAAGGAGGGTGATAGAGAACACAGAGAGAGGAAAGTCAGATGAAAGGACCACAGATACAGAAAGCAAAGGAACCATCAAGAAATGGAGTGAGGGAAAGCAGGCATGTACGCAGAGAAACATGATGAGAAAAACACATGCAGAGATCTCAGAATACACACAGAGACGTGGAGGGGGTGCAAGAGGAGAGACAAAGAGAAAACTAACATGGAGATAGAGGCAAAGATCCAGTGATAGAAATCCTTTCAGCCTTATGATTAATCAATGCCAAGAAGGTGTGATTGTTTAAAAGAATCATGGGTTAAGTTTATTTTTTTTAATGTTTTTATTTAAAAGAAAAAAAAAAGTGTGACAGACAACCAGGGGTAAATGGAAGGGGAAGCATCTGCTGTAGATAGAAGAGTCACTGTCACAGTCACCATTGAAATTACCTCTTCAGATTACAGGGAAATCATGATTACACATTCAGTGAATACCCATTGATGCTATGAGCTGAAATATTATGGTAACATTAACAGGATGAGTTATAAGTTGCTTGAAAATAAATGTGCTAAAAGGAGTCATTTCCCTTTGTTTGTGAAAATAGCTTTAAACTTGAATGTGAATATTTCCTTCTGTTGCTCTGTTAGCTGGGAAACTTCATTTTGTAGCTGCTGGTACAATGGCCGCCCAAGGAAGCAGCCCATGGTGCACCATGGGGGGGCTGTTAGGAGTGGGACCCAGTGGGTGTTCATCAGGGCGCTGCTGCTGGCTGGTGCCTAAACCATGTCAATCTCATGGTTTTTAGCGGAAACAATCGCACAGCTGCCCCCATCACCCTGCCTATAGAAGAAGTCCTGCAGACCCTACAGGACTTGATCGCCTACTTCCAGCCCCCGGAGGAGGGGATGCGACATGAAGACAAGCAGAACAAGCTCCGCTCACTCAAAAACAGACAAAATCTTTTCAAGGAAGAGGTAAGTCAAAAAATGAAAAGTTGAAATTCACTTTGTGTCCAGAGCTAAAATATCCCTATGACTGCAACTTAGCTTTGTCTTTCTGCATGCACGTGTTTATGAGAGAGCCAGAGGACAAGAGAGATTTGGAAGCTGGGAAATTGGAAGCCAACCTTCCCTGTCCGCCAAACCTGGTTACATTAGCAATGGCTGGCACGTTCAAACCAGATTACGTTTTAAAGCTTCAGTGCCACATGTGTATCGAAAATACATTTTCAGTAAATATCAGCTGTGAGAGCATGACATTGGCTGTGATTCCCAAGTTTTGGGAAATGTTAGAATTACCTGGGAAACCTGTTTGAAAAATACAGATGCCTGGATTCTACCACATTTAGAATACCTGAGAAGCTGGTTTAAAAGACACAGAATATGTTAAGTCTTAGGTCAGAATTCAGCATCTGAGTCACTGGGAGTGGGACCTGGCCATGAGGAAAATGCCAGCTGGGGCTTAAGAGACCCAGGGCCTCATTCTGGCTTCATCTCCGGCTGTGTATGACCACAGACAAGTCACAAGCCTTTTCCAAAGTCGGAGACGTGAAGATTTAGTGCCAACAGGCTATGGTTGTACTTCTGGACCTGCCATACGTGGGCACAGGGCTTGTCGCTTGGGCATTTCCAAAGTTAGTGGTATGGGATGTAAACCATCCCAGCTCAGTCTTCTGATCTAACCAGACTTTGGTCCCGGGGACATTCTCAATGCCTTAAAGGCTACTGAAATTCCATTTACCATCTCCCTCCTATGTGCTAAGAACAGCTAGCACAGATTTTTACTGGGTGGCGTAGTATTTCAAATTAGCTAGAAAAGTGGTGATAGTGTTATTGTCTCTAAATCCCACCTTTTTTGGGGGGTGGGGAGGTAGGAAGCAAGCATGGTTGTTTTGTGCATCTGAATGGAACTTGAACTTACTTGATATTTAAGAGAGAAATAGGTACTATATCTAGAGCTGTTTCTGGGTGAGTCAGAACCACTTCACACCAGACCAAAAGCAGGTTTTTGTGAAACTCATTCACCCTCCCTCTTCCTAAGTATGTCCTTGGATTGAGTTAAGCACGTGGGGGCAACCTGTCAGAAGAGGCTGCTGACTCACTCTCCAAATGGATGCTATTTAGGTCTCTCAGGCATAAAAATGCATATTTTGTTTTTAGGAGGGAAAAAAACAAAACCCAACTGGCATCATGAAGGTTTATTTGCATATTGGTATTATCAGCTTTAAAAGGTGAATGATACAGGAAGGGAAAGAGCAAAAGGGATTCTGCTTTCTTAATCAGTAATGTTTATATTTTCCTCCACTCTCCTTCTCAGGGAATGTTGGCTCTTGTCTTAAATTGCATTGACCGCTTAAATATCTACAATAGCGTAGCACACTTTGCAGGGATTGCAAGAGAAGAGAGTGGCATGGCCTGGAAAGAAATTCTGAACCTCCTCTACAAATTGCTGGGTAAGTACACATACAGTGCCTTCTCCCTGGGATGATTTCCATGTGAAATCCCAAGATTGTCTTTAAGTTGCCATTAACCCTGTGATATTTGGACTGCCTCATTCCTTAGAAGCCTTTTGTTAGCCATTCAGTTTTAACCCAGCTGTTCATTCTGTTAACTAGTAGCAGCCAGTAGAAGCAGATGGTAATCAGTTTCACTGCAACTACCTGGGAAACTCTTGACAGTCACCTACGCTCCGTCAACCTCTATTCCTTACCTTTCATGAGGAAACAAGACTAGAGCACATTTACGATGTCTTCCAGTTTTAAACTTCTGCAAAGATATCACCTGCACTTTAAGAATTGTTATTCTCTTAAATCTGTGCCCTCTCACTTGTCCACTTGTTAGTCATGATTCCCACTGCTTTGGCCTGTTATTTATTTCATTTTGGTGAAAAGAAAAAGGTGGGAAGTAAGAATATTCCAGCAACAAGCTTATCTTCTCACAGTATGGAGTGTGTAGTGATGTTCTGGTGCCTGCTACAACAGGTTCCATCCAGAAGGCCTAGGCCACCTGCCTATGGGTGGGAGGCAGAGAGAAGGCAGTATGAGCCTATGCAAGAAGGTGGCCGCCAGGAGTTGCCCAGACACTGTGATAAGCTAGTACTTCAGGGCTTTGCTCTGTGTATGTCCCACTGAGAGGAAATCTATCATAGAAAGTTCACTAGGCCAGAAGGGAGCCCAGAGAAATCAGTCTGGACCTATTCCCCAGCTTAGGGTTCAAGCTGATTGGATTACCACAGTACTGATTGATTGTCACTTTATGACCGTGTAAAGTGTCTTCAAACTCTAGTGTTTTGTATTGACCCAGTAAGCATGATTTTAACAATAATACCTAACAATTATTAATCTTTGTGTGAGTGGTGAAATATCTCTTTTGAACCCCAGAACAACACTTTAAGTGTTCATTACTATTATTGTCATTTCGCTGATGAAGAAACCGATGTATGTGATGCTCATAACCCAAGGTTACACATCTAGTAACTGATGGAGCTATGGCTTGAGACTCAGCAGTGTAACTCCAGGACTCTTGTGCTTAACTTCCTTGTTGCAACTGACCTGAAAAGGAGGTTAGGAGCTCAGACTTGAATTGTGTCCTCTACTGACTGAAGATACAAAGCTGAGGCTCTGGAGGAGGCCTTTCTTTATCCTAAATTTGCCATGTAGCAGCCTCAGTGAAATTCCAATTCAAACCTATCATGTGAAGGGCAAGCTACTTGGGGGCTAATCAGTTTACATGGACTTCTTCCAGATTTGCATCTACTCTTTTTTTGTCCTGTGGAGAGAAGGTTATTTGGTGTAGATTGGTAAAACTCAATTGACAGCAAATTCTCTCCCTTTCTTTGCAATATCGTCTGCCAGTGGCTTTCAAGTAGGAACAGGCATCAGGATTCGCGGGTGGGCTGGTTACAATACAGATGCCGAGGCCCACCCCCAGAGTTTCTAAATCAGTAAAGCTGGATGAGGCCTGAGAATTTGCATTTTTAACAAATTCTTAGGTGATGCTGATCCAGGGACCATGCCTCAAGAACCACTGTCAAATAGGGATATATTTTAGATATTTTATAGTTACATGCTGCTATTATGCATCCATTAGTGTATAGCCGACCTTTCCAGCTGTGTTCACTGGGATGCCTTCCTTTAGCACTGAAGAAGAATAAACCTGTAGCTAAATTTAAGAAAACATTGCAAGCAGTTGAGTTCTTAAGTCAGTAACCAAGCCAGTATTAAATTCTTGCTTATCACAATGAAGTAATTTCATTACTTTATGCATTTATTGTCTCCATTGCCTGCTTGATGCAGGCAGGGAATCTCCCTCCCTTCCCCATTGCTGTAGTCTGAACAACTGGGCAGGTGTTTGGTACATAGCAGGCTCTCTGGAAATACTTGTAAAGTGAGCCAATACTAGATTTTTATTTTTCTAAGTATAGAAAGAGGTTGGGTGTGGTGGTTCACGCCTGTGATTCCAACAGTTTGGGAGGCTGAGGTGAGGAGGATCAATTGAGGCCAAGAGTTCAGAGACCAACCTGGTCAACATGGTGAAGCCCCATCTCTACTAAAAATACAAAAATTAGCTGGGTGTGGTGGCACACGCCTGTAATCCCAGCTACTTGGGAGGCTGAGGCAGGAGAATCACTTGAACCCAGGAGGTGGAGGTTGCAGTGAGCTGAGACTGCACCACTGCACTCCAGCCTGGGCAACAAGAGTGAAAACTACATCTCAAAAAAAAAAAACAAAAAAAAATTTTAAAAATTAGCTGGACATGGTGGTGCATGCCTATAGTCTTAGCTACTCTGGAGGCTGAGGCAAGAAGATCACTTAAGCTCAGGAGTTCATGGCTGCAATGAGCCACTGTACTCCAGCCTGGGTGACCGACTGAGACTGTCTCTAAAAAAAAAAAGAAAAAAAGAAAAAAGAAACAGAATTGTGTCAGAGGGCTAGGTAGAGTAAGACTGGCATTCAGTTCCTTTTAGTTGCTAAGCGAAGTGTTCAACAGCTTTCCAAGTTCTCATGCCCATCATTATATCCTTTAACCTCTGTGATCAAACATCTCCTTGTTTGCAGCTGCTCTCATTCGTGGAAACAGAAACAATTGCGCTCAATTCTCCAATAACCTTGATTGGCTCATCAGTAAATTGGACAGACTAGAATCTTCCTCAGGTGAGAGTTGACAGGAAACTATAACTAGAAAAGATGAAGGGTTTTTTTTTTCTTTCTGTAAAAAAGAAAACAAAGTTGAATCTTTTCCAATGGATTGTAAACAATCCTCAAATCATTACTTCAAAATTAAGAAGAAATAGTCTTCAAGCTTCCTGGCACTTGTACAACTTTATTTAACACTCTAACCCAGACTTCAACAGTCCGTCCTTTTTAAATTTTTTACTCTGTGCCTTCATTGTTATTCCATGCCTTCATTTTAGTCCTTGGGTCCATTAATCACCCCCCTGCAACCCCACCTACCCAGTGATCCTTGTCTCCTTCTAACTCCTATTATATTCTTATTCTCTGGGTTTTTAAACCCTTTTCAGTATTGTCCAAACTATTTCTTATAGTTCTAAAAGTGGGAGTGAAGAGTGACAGGGATGAGAGGAAACATGATCCCCACTCACCCCTCTCTCCTGGCTCACCCTTCACATCATATCTATAGTCCTCCCTCATGACTTACGGAGAATCTGAGCCGAGAGTGTGGTCGTCATTGGGAAGTGACCATGCTGCAGGGCTTAGCAGTTTGCTTCCTCCGAGATGAGCAAACATGGCAGTTGTAGGCCCCTCATGGGGAAGCTGAAGCTGGAGGGTTTTGATGCTTTTCTCATAGTCTAGAAATGACAGGTGTTTTAACAGACCGGCCAAGAGAGGTTTCCCCAAGGATCATCCACCTACACACATCTTCCTAAGCCTCTCTTTTCTTCAGTGCCTCAGTCTCTTGGGCTAGATTACATTTCAGGCTAATTTATGAAAACATTGAGTAAAAAACAGAATCAAAAGGAATTTTCTTAATAAAACTGATTAAGCTATTAGCCAACTACTTCCCTTGAATTTCCATCATGATGTTACCATGTATGTGCCAGGCTGTAGAGGCACTCGTTTTTCTTAAGCCTTCACTTACATAACTTATCCAGTGTACCAAAAAAGGGGGGGAAGCCAAATCGACTTTATTGTGTGAGCTTACGATTTGTTTGATACATGAGTAGACCTAAAATAAAAATAATTTCCAAGGTAGTTCCTAGAAAAATTCTTATTTGGGAGAAACTCAGAATATTTTCCAAATTCCTTGAATGACCTTTAGAATTTATAGTAAACTGGACATCTTCTTTTATATATTTTTTTAAATGAAGTATTATTTAGTTTGATCAAATGAAAATTTTTATTTTGTAGCTGCTTCTCTATATTTTAACATACAAAGATCATGTATTTGTCTAGGAAGCAGGAGATAGGGTTTGTGCTGAATTAAAA
>NW_012103665.1:1061430-1071827 GCF_000951045.1 Mandrillus leucophaeus | reverse complement strand
ACAGTGGCATCTCACTAAGTGGAATGCTATATCATTTTTTTGAGATCTCACAGTTCTAATATCTCTATTTTTATGAAGTTATATCTCTAAGACACAGTGATCTATGGGGAAAGTCTACTAAAATACGGAGAGTTTTTTTCCTGACCTTTCAACATCTGCACACACATGGGGGCTACTGTGCTAATTAGTGAACAGACGCAATATTCAACAGCCCAGGAGGTATATTTCAGAGCAGAAAGCATGATGGGACATGTGGGACTGCAGCTGTGCTTCCACAGAGCAGAGAGAAGTAGGCTTGGTCACTGGCAGTCTCTGCTTGTCATCATCGGCGGGGACTGCATATCTGAGACAGCTCAGTGTGTCCGGGAGATCAAGACTCGGCAGCATAGACTGTATGACGTGCATCCGCCTTGGGCAGCAGAAAGCCGTGGTCCTTAGCATGTGTGAAATTGTTTGACAAAGAATAAAAAGAAATAGGTGGGATCTGAAATTGCTTTTCCAAATGGGGTAAATGAAAGGCAAGCATGAAGCTTCAGCTTCAGTCCAGATGCTCTGCGTTCCAACACGTTCCTTCCTGTCTGGGAAGTATAATGAGAAGGATCGATAAGCACCTGAGCAACGCGCGCTAGGAGCCATGGGCTACGTGCAAATGTCAGAGAAGCCTTTTCACAGGAAAGCTGCTCTCGTCTCATTGCCCCAGAGGTTTCTTTATTATTAGAACACATAGTGTACTTAATAAATAACCAACTTTGTTGTGGCTTCTTTCAGCCAAAAGTCACAAAGCATTTGATGCATGTCACTTGGTGGCAAGTTGATTACTATTCTACCCTTTCCACAGTTAGGAAAATTCAGGCCCACCAAGCTGAAGTGTTTTGCTAGAAATCAATGCCTGATCTGATATGTTATCAGAGTAGCCTTTAATCTTCTAGAACCAAGACATTGTTAGAGAAATTCTGGTAATGTAAAAGTTGAAGCAATGTGATCTTGATACCTAAGAGTCTTTTCAAAGATGTTCCTTTTCCATTTTTGGATAGATTTTTGGGTAAAGGTTTGTCATGAATTCAGGTCCTTCCTTAGGTATTACTCCATTGGGTAGCTTTTATTTTCAAAGAGAAAAAACAGGTTCAAATCATCACTAATGTATTTGTGGTCATTTTGCAAAGAATGTGCTGAGTGGAGGCCAGACTTCCCTGCAACACTTCATCTTTGCTTGGAAAATGCCAAGGTAATGTTTTTCTGTCCGGGCTGCATTGTTGTCTCCAGTCCTAGAATTTCAGGAGTCTCTGACCAGTCCGCTTAGTTTTCGGTGAAGACAGTGACTCAAAATATGCAGAATTTTAAAGGCACAAGGGACCTCAGAAGTCCTCTCACAAGAGCAACAACAGTAATGATAACCGGCATTTATTTTGCCCTTAACAAATGCCAGTTATTGCTGTCAGTGTTCATGTGTGTCTTATTCAGGTCTCATTATGACCTTACGACATAGCATCATTATTATTTGTACATGACAGTGGCAGAAAGAAGAGCGGGGCCTGGGTCCTTGGATGTTAAGTGGTTTCCCAGGGTCACACAGCTAATTAATAATTAATGACACACTAGGAGCAGAAATTGAATATTCTTTCCAGTGTTTTTTTTCAAGCTGCAGCCTGTGAACATGTTCTTCAGAATCCAAACGTTCTGTGAGAATATATTTAATTTTGTGATTTTATTTTTGTAATTATCTAAATACAAAACTTCTGCAGTGAAAAATTTACCACTAGGAAGCATTTTATTTGCTTATTTTATTTATAAAAAATAAGGGGTACAAGTGCAATTTTGTTACCTGGATATATCGCGTAGTGCTGAAGTCTGGGTTTTTATTGTAACCCAAACCCAGATAATGTACATTATACTCATTAAGCAATTTCTCATCATTTACCCCCTTCCACACTTCGAAGTTGCCAGTGCCTATCACCCCACTCTCTATGTCCACATCTCCACATTATTTAGCTCCCACTTAATCGTGAGATAATACTGCAAATATGCAGTATTTGACTTTCTGTATCTGAATTATTTCACTTTAAGATTATGGCTTGCAGTTCTATCTGTGTTGCTGCAAAAACCTGATTTCATTCTTTTTTATGACTGAACAGTATTCCATTGTGTTTGTATATACACCACATTTTCTAATCTTCCCTTGATGGATATGTATGTTCATTCCATGTCTTTGCTATTGTGAATAGGGCTGTGATAAACATACAAATGCAGATATCTTTTTGATATGGCAATTTATTTTCCTTTGGGTCGATACTCAGTAGTGGGATTGCTGGATCAAATGGTAGATCTATTTTTAGTTGTTTGAGAAATCTTCATACTGTTTTCCATAGGGGTTGTACTAATTTACATTCCCATCAATGTGTATAAGCATTCCCTTTTCTCTGTATCCTCACCAACATTTGTTATTTTTTAATCTTTTTCAATAATGGCCATCCTGACTAGTGTTAAGATGACATCTCATAGTGGTTTTAGTTTGCATTTCTCTGATGATTAGTGATGCTAAGCATTTTTTCATATGCTTTTTGGCCATTCACTCATTTGAAAAATATCTGTCCATGTCCTTTGCCCACTTTTTAATGGGATTATTTGTTTTGTTGTTGTTGTTGTTGAGTTGTTTGAGTTCCTTGTAAATTCTGGATATTAGTCCTTTGTTGGATGCATAGTTGGCAAATATTTTCTCCTATAGGTTTTCTGTTCACTCTATTGATTGTTTATTTTGCTTTGCAGAGCTTTTTCATTTAATTAAGTCCCATTTATCTATTTTTTGTTTTTGTTGCTTGTGCTTCTGAGGTCTTAATCATGAATTCTTTGCCTAGATCAATGTCTGGAAGAATTTTCCCCAGGTTACTTCTAGAATTTTTATAGTTTCAGGTCTTACACTTAAGTCTTTAATTATATCTTGAGTTGATTTTTGTATATAGTGAAAGAGAGGGATCCCATTTTCATTCTTCTGCATATGGCAATCCAAATTTGCCAGCACTATTTGTTGAAAAGGGCGTCCCTTCCCCGGTGTATGTTCTTGTCGACTTTGTCAGAGATCAGTTGGCTGTAGTTCTGTGGCTTTGTTTCTAAGTTCTCTATTCTGTTCCATTGATCCATGTGTCTATTTTTATACCAGTACCATGCTATTTTGCTTACTATAGCCTTGTAGTATAATTTGAGGTCAGGTAATTGTGTCACGCGTGTCTGTGTGAAGAGACCACCAAACAGGCTTTGTGTGAGCAATAAGGCTATTTATTTCATCTGGGTGCAGGCGGGCTGAGTCTGAAAAGAGAGTCAGCAAAGGGAGATGGGGTTGGGGCCATTTTATAGGATTTGGGTGGGTAGTGGAAAATTACAGTCAAAGGGGGTTTGGGTCACAAGGTGCTCAGTCGGGGAGGTTTTGAGCCAGGAGAAGGAATTTCACAGGGTTAATTACTCAGTTAAGGTGGGGCGGGAACAAATCCCAATGGTGGAATGTCATCAGTTAAGGCAAGAACCGGGGATTTTCACTTCTTTTGTGATTCTTCACTTGCTTCAGGCCATCTGGATGTATCTATGTGCAGGTCACAGGGGATACGATGGCTTAGCTTGGGCTCAGAGGCCTGAAAGTAATGTGATGCCTCCAGCTTTGTTCTTTTTGCTCAAGATTGTTTGGGCTATTCAGGTTCTTTTTTGGTTACATAGGAATTTTAGGATTGTTTTTTCTAATTCTGTGACTGACACTGGTATTTTGATAGGGATTGTATTGAATCTATAGATTGCTTTGGGCAGTATGGTCATTTCAAAGATACTCATTCTTCTGATCCATGAGCATGGGATGTTTTTCCATTTCTTTGTGTCATCTGCAATTTCATCAATGTTTCATAATTTTTTTTAGAGATCTTTCACCTCCTTGGTTAAATATTTTCATAGGGTTTTGTTTTTTGGCAGCTATTGTAAATGGGATTGCCTAGAAGGCATTTTCATATAAGTTAGTGTTTGGCAGACTGGAATTGGAGGGCTCCTTTGGGTTCATGAAGGTAGCCTTTAGGGTATGACATTTTTCCTTTAAATATAATCTTACATCTTATGGGTTTGAGATGTTAAAGTTCTTTCTGTACCTTGCCACTTCCAATCATATGCTTAGAATTGAGACTACATATAATGGTAGCAATTATTATACCTTTACTTCTTTGCTAAAATATTCAAGTTGTTAGCTTTGTCCCTTTCATGGAAATAACTGCCACTCATCAAAAGCATGATCAGATTTGAGGTCAAAAAGTTATAGGGAAAGAACACAGTCTTTGGAGTGAAAAGGACAGGAGTGTGTTGCAGTGCTCACTCCATATTTTCTGAATGCACTTAACCCTTTGACCTCTCAGTGATTTCACTCTTGTGGATCCTTCAGCAGCTCCTCACTTCCTACTTTTCCAGGACTCATCAAAATTCTTCTCTGGTCAATTAATAAATAAAAATAAATAAATAATTGTCTGCTCTTTGAAACTTAGTTCAAACGCCACTTCCTTCATGAATCTTTTTCTGATTCCAGTTGGAATTCATCTCTTCTCTTTATGATTTGTTCTCTGCTGTAATGATTGTTCTAATCTGCCTCCTTTTATGGTTATTTTTACATATCTATTTCTCTTACACCTGTAAGTTCCTTTGTGGTAGGGACTGTCTTTGTAATCCTCATAGCACCCAGCTAAGATGTTGTACGTGGCAAGCATTCATACATGTTTGTTAAAGGTTTAATAAATGAATAAAAGGAACAAATGAGTGAGCTAGAATCTACTCCTGTTTCACCTTGAACTAATGGAAGCTCACATATATGCACAGGCCTCATCTCATCCCACAGGTGCCTTATCAGTGGCAAGAAACCCACTATGTTAGTAGCACTAATTTTGTTATTTGGTAAAAAGAATGATGAAAATTCTAACAGTCACCCTGTAGTTTTTCCAGAGTAAGATTCTGCTAATATAAATAAAATATGCATTTTCTACTTGCCCCTGAAGCTGCCTTAATCCAAACCTGCTCAAAGTTGTCATAGATAAAGACTTTTTATTATCTTTGTTTTTCAAGGATTTGGGGCTACCTTTGAGAAAAATATATGATAAAATAGTAATATCATTGATTCTCAGAAAGTATCAATCAGGAATCAAAGGTTTAGCCTGGGGGGGTCTGAATAACACTTGTTTCTCAAATATAGGACTTGATATAAAAATCTCAGAATAAATATAGTTAGCATTTGTTTAGTAAGACTGTTTTTACAGATGAAATCTAATGATAAAAATGCAACAGCCAAACAATGTTTCCATAGATATTTATCTTCAAAGTATAATTCCCATATAAGCTTGTGTTTGGGATAGACAGTAATAGAGATAAAAGCAAAATGAGAGGCTCTCGAGTGAAATGTGGTATCAGTGATGAGAATGAATACAACCAGAAACAAATGAACCCCACAAATGGGCCATTGATTAGGGAGGCCTAACTCTGATGACACACAACCCCATATTGTCAGTGGCTTAGCGTAGTCAAAATTTATTTTTGCTCATATGACTCTCCAAGGCCAGTGGGAGGGCTCCAGTGAGTGTGGTTATTGGCTTCACCATCCCCTAAGGGCAGAGCCTCACAGACAATAAGGTGTTTACAAGTTTCCTGGGGATCATGTTAACATGAAGGCTCTGATTCAGTAATTTGGGAGTGGGGCTAGGGCTAAGCATCCGTGTTTCTAGAATGGTAGCACTATGGCTGATGATCTAGATGGTACCAGTGCTGCTGTTCTGGGGATCACACTTGAAATAAGGAGATCTTTGGGCTTTGGAATCCCTTGTTGGATATCTGTATCCAGTGGAAGGAAGGTAAGGTTGGTGGGGCCCACTCCTGGGGCCCACCCACTTCCTATTGGCCAGAATTTTGTCAGATGATCCCCTATCCCTGCAAGTGAAGGCTGGGATATAAAGCCTTTGTATGTTCAGAAGGAGAAGAAAATGGAGTCTGGTGAATACTCAGCAGTACCTGCCTCTGCAGTCAGGTATTCCAGAGGTCACCAAGATGCCCCCCGTCTGTCAGAAAGTACAGATGGCCTCTAGCTGCAATGCCTGCATACCCCCCCATGGTGGACTGGACCTGTCTGCACTCCCTTTTCTTTTAAAAGAACCTGTGAACCCAGAAAATCTGAGACAGGTCTTAGTTAATTTAGAAAGTTTATTTTGCCAAGGTTGAGGACATGCCCGTGACAGAGCCTCAGGAAGTCCTTGACGACATGTGCCGAAGGTGGTCCAGGCACAGCTTGGTTTTATACATTTAGGGAGACGTGAGACGTGACACATCAATCAGTATATGTAAGAAGTACAATGGTTCAGTCTGGAAAGGCGGGACAACTTGAAGCAAAGGCAGGAAGACTGGAAGCTGAGAAGGAGCTTCCAGGTCACAGATAGGTGATACACAAATGGTTTTATTCTTCTGAGTTTCTTATTAGCCTTTCCAAAGGAGGCAATCAGATAATGCATTTATCTCAGTGAGCGAAGGAGTGACTTTGACTAGAATGGGAGGCAGGTTTGCCCTAAGCAGTTCCCAGCTTGAGTTTTTCTTAGTGATTGTGGGGGCTAAAGACATTTTCCTACACATTTCCCCACTTTTCTTTTTTTTTAAATCTTTTGGAGACAGGATTTTATAAGAGAATGAGTCTCTGGTCTCAGGTTTCATCTGATCTCTCATAGCTAGAAGGGTTTATTCCTAGATGGGTAGGTCCCAAAAGCTCATTTTTAGGAGGTTGTGAAGTCCCACATCCTGTGAAGAGAAAACAGCGGGGAGGAAGGGAGAAAAAACAACAAACAAAAGAACAGTCCTGAAAGCATCCATATAGGCCACGTTACTCTGAAGTCCGTACATTAGTAAGCAGGTATGAAAGTGGCTTATGTACGTGAACAGGTTGCTGTTACTTTCTTCTGAAGTTTAAGTTGTCTGGCTTCAGTACACAGGGTTTTAAGAAAGCACAACTTAGTTTTCAGTGACTCCAAATTAGGAAAAATGGAAAAAAGAAGGAAAAAAATTTGAAAACATTATTTTGAAGACTTGTAACCAGGAAAAATTAGAATTCGGTCCCAAACTGTAGAAAACAATAAAATTGAAAAAAATATCAGGCAGACCAGAATCTAACAACAGGTCTACTTGAAACATAATTTTTCTCTCTGCAGTTTCCCATTTTCACTACAGACAAATCATGGTAGGACTGGTTTGCTTTATTATACTTGGCCTAATATTTGTATACAGTGCAGCAAGGGTAATTAGTTTTTACATAGACTTTTAAATGGGCTTTGATGGAACTTTGCTGCATAGCAGGAATCTCAGATATGACTTTTTAAAGCTGAGCCCAGCCATGGATTTGTGCCGTCAAATACCTATGAGGTGGGTGAATTTCCTCTCCTCTGGAGGGTCCAAGATAAACCTAGGGCTTCTGCACATGTCAGAAAGTGACATTCTTTACTTACCTCAGAAACCCTGTATATGGACTGTGTACACAAAATATGAGGCCATTTGTTCCAAGGGCTTTATTGGCTCCGTAAGTCAAGTTTGATTCCTTAAAGGAAAGCACACCATTCCAGTCAAAGCCTTGGTAAAATAACCAATGTATCTCACTGTGCCCTATTACAAAAGAAAACTGATTTTTACTGCACTTACGCAAATAACTCTATTGCCATAAACTGAGACTACTCACGAATAGGTTCCAAATTCTGGAGTTTAGGTAGAGAGAAACAAATATGCTCCAGATTTTGTTCACAGGAGTGTTCTTCACTCAATTGTTAAAAGCCACAAATAGCTTAAAAGTTTTCTTAACTCTGTAAAACAAAACAAAGTATCAGCAACGTTTGAAGCAAAGAGTCAAAAAGATTACTTCAGTTTTTTGTTGCTTCAGTTAATTCAGTTAACTTCTGTTCTGTTTGATAGCCATGAACATTTTAGCTCTCCATGAAAGTTCTGAAAGTTTTCCTTTATTCCAATGTCATAATTTACAAAGTTATCAGAAAACCTGCATTTAAGTGCACCTGTTAGAGTCCTACAGCTGATTATAAACCCACCTTTTAGAGAGGGTTTAAAACAAGATAAAACAAGACAATTGTTTGTGGATGACAAAAAGTTTTAAGGCAGCCATAGTTAAAAGAAATAATTGACAAGGAAATTTGTTCCCTCTGTGGCATGCAACAATTTTAACATAACAATTATGATTATTACTGATAATGTACACTAAGGTACATCAGAATTATAAGAGTTTCCCATAATTTTGGAATACATACCTCTAACACATTTATACAAATATAGCCCAAAGAAACCAAGTACCATTTCATATTTGACAATGCTTCCTGTATAATTTTTATACCAAATAAGCTAAGTTACATCATTTTTGGACTTTAGGGAACCTAATGTCTTAAAAGATTAATTAGGTTAGAAAAAGGCATAATTTATAATTTGATTTTGGAAAGTTTGTCAAATATAAAAGGTTTAAAACACTTGGTATTACAAAATAGGATTACAGGTCATTGTAAAGTCATTCATTTAAGTGATAATTCAAGCATTTCAAAAAGCAAACACCTTCATTCTTTGAGAGAGAAGACTGAATTTTCTAAACAAGAAGCCCTAATAAAAACAGCATGAAGTCAATTACATTTGCTTTTCAAACTTTGGTAAACAATTTATAAAATTTAATCTTGATTATAAAATACAACTTCAATAAGCCTTTTATAACCTTTATAATCTTTATTAAGAGGTTGGTCAATGCTTCAAGAAAACCTTGTTAATCTGACATAAGGGTCCATATATTGGTTTTACATCAGTGTACCTTTGACATTGATAATTAATTTATAGAGGAACTGAACCTATTTTATCTTTCAAAATTGGCCCTTACAATCTTACATACCCACCTCTTCGGTGACAGTCCCTGGGCCTTGAAGAGTTGAATAGCTTTAATTTCTTGCCCTCTGTCTCAGGAATGCAGTTTATTTTGATTGACATCTTCTACAGGGCCTGAAGATAAGCCTTTAATTGCTGTCAGTGTTTAAGATTTAGCAGGACTTGGTGTTCTTTTTAGACCCAGGAGTTAGAGCCCTGTAACTCAATGTTACAAGAACTTTAAAAGCACATACAGGAAGATACGTGGATGTAATGATGTAATGACCGTAATTAAAAAAAAAAAATTATCTCAGTTAATTTTTTCCTAAGCAAACCAAAACTTAATATGACAACTTGATTGTGTGAATTTTTTTAAATATGTAAATCCTCTTATTGTGACTTACACTGACTGCTCATGACATGGTTGGACTTTCTGATTTCTTGTGAACATCCCTCCTTTTTATAAAAGCAGTTATTTTATTTTAGGACTAAATTTACCATACAAGATTCTTTCTTATATAAAATTATTTCTCTGTAAGTTTTTCACCTCAAAAAAGATAGAATAAAATCTCTTTATTTTTATAACTTTCTTTACATCTTTTTTATTCCTGGTTCCTTTCACCTTGTTCTATACATAACCTTTAAGCTTTGAATTAGACAAAACTTGTTCACTTTTTTTTTAAGGACACATTTCTTTTTTCTTTAGCAATAATGTTTTCCTACAATGTGTATTTATTGGAAAATACCCAAATAGTGAAATATCTATTATTTAATTTAATATAGCTTTATATTCTAAATTATGACAAGTTTGTCTGCAAATATTTATGTCATTACATTTACCTAATTGTTTTAATTGTTTACCTAGATTATTCATGAAAACTGTGATAGTCATTATTTAAAGTTATAAAACTGCCATTGCAAACTTATAACTGAGACACTGAAAAGAGATTTGATCTAAGCGACTCAATGTCACTCTTAACCTCCCAGCTGTCCTTGTTCATTCCTGGGCATAGGCTGAACTAACATTGGGAGGAACGTAATTTATAGTTTAGCTTTGAAATAGGCAATAACAGTCCTTTCCCAAAACAAACCTCTTATTGCCTGTGGACTAGACTGCCTAAAGCCACTGGATTAGAAGTTACAGTAGTCTTACTACATTCAAGATGCAGCTATTTTCATTAAATCCTTATCAGTGTCTTATTTATTACAAATTACAAAAGCAAAGATTATTCTATTTTGGGCTGGGCTTATAGTTTTGTAACCCCTATGCCAAATTTTGACACCTTACAGTATTTGGCAGGGATAAGTATGAAATTGCTTGATTAATAAATGCAAACAAAAATGTCTGCTGGGCAATTCTTAAGGCATTTCTAATAGTAGTTTACCAGTAATTTTAAAGCTAGCTTATTTATTAAAGATTTTACTGGCCAGGTGCAGTAGCTCACGCCTGTAATCCCAGCACTTTGGGAGGCCGAGGTGGGCGGATCACAAGGTCCGGAGTTCAAGACCAGCTT
>NW_012103665.1:1059453-1060045 GCF_000951045.1 Mandrillus leucophaeus | reverse complement strand
CAAGTAAAACTAAAAAAAAAAAAAAAAGGAGTTGTATAGCAAAATAGACTTTAGATCTCAACCTAAAGTTCTGGGAGATCAGGGATTCTCTGGAGGGGGTACTCTCAGACGTCAGCAAATTGTCCTATTTGTTTAAGCCATAAGGTTAGCTCATGCTGGTACCAAGCACTGATAGGAGATTTGTCAAAGGTCAGGGGCATCTCCACTCATAATCCCCCCCGTGGTTACCAAAATGTGAACCCAGAAAATCTGAGACAGGTTTTAGTTAATTTGGAAAGTTTATTTTGCCAAGGTTGAGGACACACTCGTGACACAGCCTCAGGAAGTCCTGCTGACATGTCCCCAGGGTGGTCCGGGCACAGCTTGGTTTTATACGTTTAGGGAGATGTGCGACATCACTCAATATATATAAGAAGTACATTGGTTCGGTCTGGAAAGGCGGGACAACTTGAAGCCAAAACAGGAAGACTGGAAGCGGACAGGGAACTTCCGGTCACAGATAGGTGATACACAAATGGTTACATTCTTCTGTGTTTCTGATTAGCCTTTCCAAAGGAGGCAAATGAGAGATGCATCTATCTCGGTGAGCAGA
>NW_012103665.1:1058734-1059403 GCF_000951045.1 Mandrillus leucophaeus | reverse complement strand
ATTTTACTTAAGTTACAGGCACTTTAAAAAGCATTTAATCTTTTCTTATTTATTATATAATTTAAGAGCTTTTATTTTTTGAGCCAATTAATTAGAGCTCTTTTATATATTGTTAGTAGTAAAACATTCTGTACACATCACATGAATACATATAAAAACTTATGAGGCATGCCAATGGAAGTACATTTTATAGATTTATAAAGACTCCCCCCCACCGCTTTTTTTTTCCTGTCTTAGACTTTCAGATTCTTGATAACCTGTTTCACAACCCTAGGCAGTTGTCAGCTAAATAGCCTTATGTTTGCACATTAAGGGAAACAACTCAAGTGAAAATCAAATAGCAAAATTTACATCATAAAGTACAGAGAGAAAAAGTCTGGTGGTGCTAGAGGGAAACACTGTCATTTTTCTTTGAGCCAAATTAAACATAAAATTAAAGTACACTCTTCCTTAAAAACTGAAGAGTAGCCTCTGTTGCAATAATTGTTTTAATTTTTAAAAAATCAGATGAAAACAGAATTCAGTTAACTGAGAAGAAAAAAAACAAATTTTTGCTCAAAAAAAAAAAAGGACAAGGCCTTAGGAGAGAAAAACAAACAACCAAAACCATGAAGACCTTTCAAATACAAACATGCACACATGCACACACACACACACCCATCTTGGATG
>NW_012103665.1:1052513-1057719 GCF_000951045.1 Mandrillus leucophaeus | reverse complement strand
ATGGTTACATTCTTCTGTGTTTCTGATTAGCCTTTCCAAAGGAGGCAAATGAGAGATGCATCTATCTCGGTGAGCAGAGCAGTGACTGAATAGAACGCGAGGCAGGTTTATCCTAAGCAGTTTCCAGCTTGAGTTTTCCTTGGTGATTTTGGGGGCCCAAGAGATTTTCCTTTCACAAACCCATTTGAACTATTTTAGAAAAGGAAGTGTATCCCCATTCCCCAGTTTTACCTGAAGGAGTGTCTCCTAAAGCAAAACCGAAACAATGTCAACTCTGATTCTTTAAGTGGCATCATTTTTTTATAGATGAGGCACTGCTCTGTTCGGCTGTGTGCTTTTCACAGAGCCTTTTTCTCTTTGCTGTTCTTACCGTATGTGGATTAAGCCCTGCTTTCCCTCTGGCTGTGACAGCAAGTCTCCCGCAGCCATCACTCCAAGGCAAAACAGATGAAATGTGTAATAGGCCGACTGAAAAGTATTTCATTTCCTGGCCATCTATGACTCTTTTCTTAGGGTGAGAAATTATCCTCTGGATTTCAGGTTTCCACAGTTGAAATCTTTCACAGAGTGCTAATGGTAAGAGTCCCCCACAAAACTGCATTTGGGATTCTTTTCTGCTTGTCCCGTAAATGTGCTTTGTATTTATCTGGAACAAAACTGACATTCAGGGAGTCAGGTAGAAAATTGGTTTGTGGGAATTATGGATACAAATGCCACAAACACCTTGAAGCTATCAAACCCCACTAAGCATTGAGTCTTCAGTGGCCACTTTGAGAGACTGAAGCGAGGCTGCCTGCCTCTCTGTTGGTACAACCTGCCGTATCGTGGCTGTTATTTATCGACTGCTGTTTGCACATTCCTCTCTGTGAAGGAGAGCGGGAGGACCAGAGCCTGACTGGCCCAGCACAGTTCGCTTTGCCATGATAGGAACAAAAAGGTCTGAATGGAAGAGGATACAGTGCAAGGAGAGGTGAGCGTGCAGGACGAGGCAAACAGAGGCTGTTCCCACTTCCTAGGCAGCTGGAAAACAAGGGGCAGAAGCAGTTTAATGACGGGTCTCTTAGATTCCTGGGCCACGTGGGCTCTTGTCAGTTTGTTCTCCTTCTAGATGGGAGAAGGAGAGCGAGTTAAATATTTAGAATACCAGTTTCCAGGAATTAAAGGGTATCTTCATGAGTTTTGATGGTATCACAGCAACCGACCGAAGAACAGGAGTCTGCCCTACCATCACCCCAGCTACACAAAATGCCATTCCCAAGCTTGCTACATGCAACACCTTGGCCAGATGGGAATCTTACGTGCCTTTTTATTAATAAGTAGCCACTGATACTCAGCGCCAAGCACCATCAGGGCTGGGTGAGAGTGTGCTGCTCGAGTTGGAAGTCCATGGAGGGCCTTTTATCCTTCTGCTGTGTGTTTTCAGAGCTGAGACCGTGAGCAGGGCCTAGATTTTGTGCCTTAGATGCCTCACTACACCTTAGTCCTGGCCTGGCTGGGATAATATCGACAGTCTGTCTTGAGAGCACAGCCTCTTACTTACTGTAATAGAACAATGGCTACTGATGTTATGCACAGTTTGGGGGGAAGGGGCATAAGACTAGAGCAGAGGGGCTAGAAAAAAGCCCGGACTCATTTTCCCAAGAAGCAGCAGGCTCTGAGGCATCACTCGTTCCTTCTGGGTAAGAGGCAAATCCTCCTTGGCTCTGAGCTGGCTCTCCACCCATCACCTAGACCCCACCCTTTATGACTCCTTCCTTCATGCCCTGTGGTGGTCCTGCTCACTGTGCCCTCCTGGTGGTCCTAAAGTTTGGTGGGTGTGTCCTGCTGCAGGTTCTGGATATCCTGTGCTCCCTCTGTCTCTGCAATGGGGTTGCAGTGAGAGCCAACCAGAATCTGATCTGTGACAACCTGCTGCCCCGGAGAAACCTGCTCTTGCAGACACGACTGATTAACGATGTAACCAGGTAAGGCCACCACCGTCATTCCAGATGCCAAGCATAGTTCTGCCTGTCTTGTCTCCAAGCAGGAAAAGAGGGCTGATCTGAACTCCAGCGTTGCCTGCCCATAGTTTCCATGGCGATCAAAGTACGTAAGACAAGCCCAAGCAAACATGTACTTCCTATGACTAGGGCCTCCAACCCCTTTAGCACAATTTTTCAAACTGTTCTGTTTAAGTAGCTGAGGACAAAGTATATGTGTCATCTGAGTGCTAAAGAATTTGACCTGAGATGGCCTACCATGTTTTCTTTTAAACATTAATGCAACTCTTATAACTTCATAGTATAGTCATATTTATTTTTATATACCAACCGGTTTTTTCTATAATCTTTTTATGGAATGGATGTCCCAAGTGAGACTGTGGCTTCTTGAATCCTCTGGCACATGGCCACGTATCTCACTGCTGTCTGCGAGGATCAGGGTGAAGAGCAGGGGCCCCTGCAGGACCCCTAGCTTGCTAGTCCATACATGTGGCTGCCCGTGACTCATGTGAACTCACTGGGCTGGGACTAGGCAGGTCTGCGGTTTTCTAGCCACTTTCTACCTAGGCCTACACGCGAATCCACAATGGCAAGAATAGAGTCTTCCCTCTGAAGTGCAGAGTGGCCCAAAGACCTGAGCTGTCACACAGACTTACTTTCTTCATGGTGCCAGCCTGGTTTTTCTTTGCCCACCCAAAATAGGGCACAGCTCCAGCCCAAGAACAGTTCGTCTGTGAGAGTATGATTCCTGACATAAAAACTCTAAGTGGAGTATCTTAAGCTTTTAACCACTTTGCCGGATACATTAAAACCTCTTTTCCTTAACGGGGTTGCCTAGTAATGACTTCTTAATGGTTTAAAGAGACCAGTGTTATTAATAATGCTTTGGTAACAAAGCTGCTATTCTGAAAATAAGGGTGCTTATACCAATTGACCAGAAAATGGAATTCAAGTAAAATTTTTTTTTTAACTTAAAGAAACAAAGGTTTGTAATCGTACAAATCTGTGGAACATTTTCAACATCGTTGCCCATGGTTGGCACTCAGTAAACGTTGGTTGCCTTGGATGGAATGTTACAAGGAACATCCTTTATATTTTGTAATGAAAATATTGTCCTGATGTGTCACGCTAAGAACTTGATCCAAATGTTGAGGGTCCTAAGCTTTTTTTTTTTTTTTTTTTTTGAGACAAGGTCTCACTCTGTTGCCCAGGCTGGAGTGCGGTGGCGTAATCATGGCTCACTGCAGCCTTGAACTCCTAGGCTCAAGCAATTCTCCAGCCTCACCCTCACAAGTAGCTTGGACTATAGGTGTGCACCACCATACCCAGCTAATTTTTGTAGAGACGGGGTCTCACTTTGTTACCCAGGCTGATCTCAGACTCCTGGCTTTTAGAGATCCCTCCCATCTTTTGAGCAATATGAAAAACACAGCATTGTTCTTGTCCTCAGTGTAAATGGGCCATTGCCTCCTATGGCCTGGTTCCACTTGCTTTCTCAGTTTTGAAGGGTCTGTAGATGCCACTTGCCCATGTTTAATTTCAGTATCCGGCCAAACATCTTCCTGGGAGTCGCGGAGGGCTCAGCCCAGTACAAGAAGTGGTACTTCGAGCTGATTATCGACCAGGTGGACCCCTTCCTAACAGCAGAGCCCACACATCTGCGGGTGGGCTGGGCCTCTTCCTCAGGCTATGCTCCATACCCAGGCGGTGGAGAAGGATGGGGAGGCAATGGTGTTGGCGATGACCTGTACTCCTATGGCTTTGATGGACTTCACCTTTGGTCAGGTGAGTACCTTGCTAAAGCTTTGGCTCATAATCACACTGGAAATGATGGAGGCTCAAATTATTCTAGCTGAAATTACCACTTTCAGTTGAAATGATAGAGACTCAAGAGTCTCAACTAATTAAACGGTTAGATGGAAAAGAGTGTCAGGTTAAAATAAGACTCATTTATACCATTACTCAGACAGTTCCCAGCTACACGGTCTAGTGCAGATCACTTCTCTCAAGCTCATTGTATCTGTAGGAGCAATATTTTACGGAATCGTTAGGATTATATGAGCAGAGACTCAGCATGTATTCACTGGGCAGTGAGTTACATACTTTTTGTTCATTTTTCTCTTATTTTATCCTCACAATGACCCCTTAAGGTAGAAAATATTGACCTCACGTGACAAACGTGTGACCAGAAGCATAAAGATGGTTCAGTAATATATTCAAGGTCACACTAGGAAGGATCTAGACCTGACTACAAGTCCGTAATCTTGTCAACACAGCCTGTTGCTTCATAATACAATTTATAAAATATCTGGATCCATGTCCAACACACAGTAGGTGCTAACCTCTTTAAACGAATTCAGGGCTTCCTTTTTTTTAGATAAATAATTGATGCTTTTCCCAAGCATGTCCATGGCCCGTGCCTGTGGAGGAATGTCATGGCTTCCGCCTCGGTGAAAAACGCAAGATTAACTCTCAGGCTTTCGTCGGGAAGAAGAGCCCCACCTCTCTGGTCTGTTGTCCAAAGCGTGTATTTTCTGTATCTTTTGCAAAACTGCAATTGGAGATATCGTGTCCTTATAGAAATTCCTTACGTAAGCATGGTGCCACGTGTCCATTACATAAGTAACCATGACACACATTCTTCCTCAAATCCAGTACAAAGGAAAAGTTTATCTCTACAGGACAAACGTCTATATTTTCTTCTGTAACTGGTAACTATGTAACCCATCACATTTTCCTCCTTCCCTTAGCTTTCTGGTTACAACCTAATTGCCTGATACCCATGATTAAGTCAGCTCAGGTCCCAGTGACATGCTTCTTTTAATTGGTCTTTATTTTCAGTTGGTCCATGTGAATTTTTTTGTTGTTGTTATTTTAGGAGCTATGTTGCATTCAGCTTCAACACTTTAAAACTTTTAGGAATAGGCTGTACATATTTATTTGTATACCTATTTATCCTGGATCACTACCATGGGGGGAGAATGTAAAAAAAGCCTTCGTTCATGTTCTGTGTGTCCCAGAGGACAGTGTGGTCCTGACGTAACTGGATTCCAAATGGCAGGATGATGGGGTCATGTGAAGGGAAAGTCTTACCTTGTGCTCTCCTCCTCCCAACTGAACCTTCCCTAATTCTTCATGGGAGGTGGAGCTTCCCTTTGTTCTCATAGTGTTATCATGGAGCCACTGAGCCTGTGGCTATGAAGTAGTGACCTTAAGCTTAGGTTATC
>NW_012103665.1:1024042-1052463 GCF_000951045.1 Mandrillus leucophaeus | reverse complement strand
TATTCAAGGTCACACTAGGAAGGATCTAGACCTGACTACAAGTCCGTAATCTTGTCAACACAGCCTGTTGCTTCATAATACAATTTATAAAATATCTGGATCCATGTCCAACACACAGTAGGTGCTAACCTCTTTAAACGAATTCAGGGCTTCCTTTTTTTTAGATAAATAATTGATGCTTTTCCCAAGCATGTCCATGGCCCGTGCCTGTGGAGGAATGTCATGGCTTCCGCCTGGGTGAAAAACGCAAGATTAACTCTCAGGCTTTCGTCGGGAAGAAGAGCCCCACCTCTCTGGTCTGTTGTCCAAAGCGTGTATTTTCTGTATCTTTTGCAAAACTGCAATTGGAGATATCGTGTCCTTATAGAAATTCCTTACGTAAGCATGGTGCCACGTGTCCATTACATAAGTAACCGTGACACACATTCTTCCTCAAATCCAGTACAAAGGAAAAGTTTATCTCTACAGGACAAACGTCTATATTTTCTTCTGTAACTGGTAACTATGTAACCCATCACATTTTCCTCCTTCCCTTAGCTTTCTAGTTACAACCTAATTGCCTGATACCCATGATTAAGTCAGCTCAGGTCCCAGTGACATGCTTCTTTTAATTGGTCTTTATTTTCAGTTGGTCCATGTGAATTTTTTTGTTGTTGTTATTTTAGGAGCTATGTTGCATTCAGCTTCAACACTTTAAAACTTTTAGGAATAGGCTGTACATATTTATTTGTATACCTATTTATCCTGGATCACTACCATGGGGGGAGAATGTAAAAAAAGCCTTCGTTCATGTTCTGTGTGTCCCAGAGGACAGTGTGGTCCTGACGTAACTGGATTCCAAATGGCAGGATGATGGGGTCATGTGAAGGGAAAGTCTTACCTTGTGCTCTCCTCCTCCCAACTGAACCTTCCCTAATTCTTCATGGGAGGTGGAGCTTCCCTTTGTTCTCATAGTGTTATCATGGAGCCACTGAGCCTGTGGCTATGAAGTAGTGACCTTAAGCTTAGGTTATCGTCAGATATCATAAGGTTCTCAGGAAACTGTCTCTGAATAAATGATCTGAGGAGGAAGAATCCTTGTGCTCATGCACCTTTGCAGCTCCTGAGTATGGCAGGATTAAGTCTGTGAAGGAATTGACAAGATTGACTTGAAAAAATTGTTTCACACTCCTGCTGACTTCTGCCTGTCTCCCGCCCACTCGGCACCGTAGCCCAAGAACGTTGTCTGGAGCCCAGCTACACCTGAAGAGGGCTCTGCGTGGAGATTGGCTGAGGAAGTATGAAGCTCACCTGGACCCTGGGTTGAGGCAACTTGGCCCTTTTTTTCAAGGGGAACTTATTCCTTTTCAGGGGAAAAATTTACTTAGTCTTTTTCTGACTTCACAGCACTGCGTGGGGCACTTACTTATTCCTGTATCCCTCGGTAGAAATTTGAGGAATGAATACATCAGTGAGTCAGGAGGCATGGAACCCATTCATGGTGCATCCGTAGAGGGCTGCTCTGTGCAGTTCAGGACCTGAACATCCTGTCTGATTGTATATCATTCCAGGAGTGTGCAGTTCCCCACCCTCTCCCTCACCCCTCCTGTCTCCTCTGAAGCCAAGGAAGCTGGGTGCTCCAGGCTCATGCCGAGCATCACTAGCAATGGCTCCTATGATTGGAGAAGTGGGAAGAAGTCTGGTGACCCAGCTTTTCAGAAACTGATTGTGACTCTCTGAAATGACCCGCACTTGATGGTGTATTGTCGTGTACATTTAGGTGCACTCCAGGGATTTCATCCCTCAGTCTCCAGCATCTGATGAGATATGGAGAAACCAGTGTCTACAAGTTTTGTACCTTTCATTCTCACCAAAACCCAAAGCTTTCCTGGGTCTGGGCATCATTCTGACTTCTCCAGCCAGCATGCAGGGAACATGTATCTTGCAGAAGGGATTGGAGTATGTCAGGAATATTTCTTCAGCTGAAGAAATAAAGTTTCTGTTAATGACTCCCACCAGGACAGCCGTGAATTTCAGACTATCTGATGAAAGGTAATTGTCTGATGAAGAAATGAAACGGAACTAACACTCCAGCTTACTACAGGAGAGAATGGTGGGTAGATAGGGGGATATATTAGAAAGTGGTCATGATAAATTATTCTCCTTTTATTTGAGATTTAAATGCCCAGGTCATTACCTTTAAAGTTAGTCATGTGCATAAATTAAGCCACTGCCTTGAAGTGGTCTTTAACACACTTTTATTAAAGTACAATAGATTTTGCAGTAGTTGGAAAGAATTACAGTGCCTCTAACACTTTGTCAATGGAAAGTCAAGAACAAACAGCATGGCTCTGGAGTTATGCCTGGGTTTGAATCCTAGCTCTGCCACTTAATGTTGCTTTTGTATTTTTTTTGAGACGGAGTCTCGCTCTGTCACCCAGGCTGGAGTGCAGTGGCTCGATCTTGGCTCACTGCAAGCTCCGCCTCCCAGGTTCACGCCATTCTCCTGCCTCAGCCTCCTGAGTAGCTGGGACTGCAGATAACTACCACCACGCCCGGCTAATTTTTTTTGTATTTTTAGTAGAGACAGGGATTCACCATGTTAGCCAGGATGGTCTCGACCTCCTGACCTTGTGATCCGCCCACCTCGGCGTCCCAAAGTGCTGGGATTACAGGCGTGAGGCAGCGTGCCTGGCCCATGTTTCTTTTTTTACACTGGACAAATTATTTAACCTCTCAGAGACTCAGTTTTCCTCTGATAAAATGAGGATAATATAAGATTCTTACAAAATTTAAATGAGAAATATGGAGTTCCTGACACACATTAGATACACAGTAAATATGAGCTACCTTCCCTCGTCATCTGTGAATTCCACTGTAGTTATAAAGGCCAAATCCAGAGTCCTTGGTACTTCACTCAAGACCATGAGAATAGCCCAGTTAGAGCTACCCCAGTAATATCTAAGGGAATAAAGAACCCCAGTTCCATGCTGAATGAGAAGAGAATTCTCAAAGTGACATCCTGGAAGTAAGAATGAACTTTTTCTCTGTGTAGGGGAGAAGACAGCCTTAATAGGTCTTTTTAGCCATGGAAGCCTGGCAAGTCATTTTCAGGCATCAGCTGTGGGAACATGTCCCGCCTCAACTCTGTCTAACCCTCCCTACAGAGTCCAGGGTCAACTCAGAAGCTGTGATCTTCTCTTTGGAGGAATGGCTCTTTTTTGTGATGGTATCACTTTCCCTCTCTGGATGGATCGTCGATGGGGCTTTCAGGACAGCAGTTGGGAGTGAATTCTGCTCGGAGCAGCCTACACAGTGTGTTACTGGCTGGGGGAAGTTTCGTAGGAGAAATCATGTCTTCCCTTTAACCACTTTTTCCTCCTCAGAATTGAAATAAGCAAAAGAATTCGCCATCCCAAGAGACGAGTAGTGTGGAAGTGAATGAATGGAGTAAAATTGTGTTTCCTGATTTATTAAGACTCCTCACGATAATTTACCTCTGCAGTCAGATTTGCACAAGGGGACTTCACCTGTCTCCCAGCTAAAATGAGTCCCAGGGTATTTGTTTATAAAACACAGCCCATTGTGACTCAGACCTTTCCAACGCCAGTGCCATGTGGACAAGATCCGAGGAGTAGCTGCAGAAGAGCAGCGCTTTTCTGTCTTTGGATCCCCTCTCATTCCAAATGGCTCAATATTTGTGCTTGGATTATAATGCCAAACTCTGCAGTGCCTGGACCTGTGCAAGTGCTGAGCGTCGCTGTTTCCAGTTGCCTCATTACTCATCAGAAGGGACTAAATTCTGCAGTAATACACCCTGAGGTTAACTGAATATGTGCAGCATCTGATTAAGTAGCCTTTAAAAAAAATCTTATTATCGGGTTTGGAATGGCCTTTCCGAGCTTCCTGGGCCCTTCAGGTGGGCCTGAGCCTCCAAACCAGGGGACAGTTTTTATTCTTCAGACTGGCAGAGATAAGAACCACTGGCCTCTTGCAGTGGATGGTCTCTAGAATTCCTCAGAGTTCCTAATGTCATAAAAAGCACTTGAGGCTGCTCTTAGAAAAGCGCTTTGAAACAAGTTTGATTTTTCATTCCATAGTGTCACATTTCTGCTGGTTGTTCTAAAAGGGTCAAATACATTAAACATACTTTAAAATGTGCATATTTTTCAGTACTAGCTTTCAATAAAGAGAGTAGGTTTAAAATCACTTTTTAGATTCAGCCCTCAATGCTGTAATTTCCCATATTGTTACTTTTTTCTAGTATTATAAAAGGTATAATATTGCTACAGTGTCCCGGCAAACTTCTACTGTTAGCCTAATGATTAAGGTTCCTGGAGTTGAAAAAACACAAACAGTGATAGCATTTGCTGTGGGTTACAGTGTGTGAGGCACTCTTCTATTGTGCTATATAGACGAATTGATTTGAAACTCACAGCAGTCTCATGAGGTAGACATTATTCCTGTTTGACAGATTAGGTAACTTGAGTCTACCAAGGTGAGTTACTTGCCCAAGGTCACACAGTAAGTGACAGACCCAGAACTAGAGGCCAGGCAGTCTGGTTCCAGAAACCCCTTAACCGCTATGATAAACTGCCTCTTAAGTGGTACACAGGACATCATTTATTTGTTTCATTAAAGTCAAAAGGATAATAATGGTGCCTTACAAATAAGTCTCTTTACAGCATTCGTGTGGGTACCACTGTGCCCATTTTACAGATGGGGAAGTTGAGCCTCTAGTAAAATCATAGGTCCTGGTTCATGCGGCAGGTAAGGGCTTGGGATTTGAACTCAGTCCTGTGTGACTCCAAGGCACCTCCGACCTCCCTTTGCTGCCTCATTGCAGCTCAGTTGAAAGGATTTGCATCTTGTTTAAATGTGGAGTACAAGACCCTTCCTAAATGATTAGGAAGCCGTGAAAGCCCTCACAGGGGGTGGAGGTTACTTTCTCTGCCTGTGAGGGGATTTATAAAACACAGTATGGAAAAGCAATGCCACGATTCCATCATTTTCCAATTTCAAACTCTTCGTAGTACTCACATTTTAAAGTGAGGTATACTTCATCAGATGACCTTTTACAGTGTGAATATTACATGAAATGGGCTCTCTAATCCAAATAGTCTTCCCATTACATTGCTGTAAGCACTTGCTAAGTATATACTTCATATCCAGTGATTATCAACAGTTACCCTTTCATTTCTAGATATTAGTCTCAACTCTGTTCCCTACTGTACAACCTTTAAAAATAGGCCCAGCCTATGAATTCAATTTGCTTATAACTTTTCTCAGCAAGTGTTCCAAAGGAAACTTCTACTTTGAGCCCAGTCTATTAGAAGAAAAGGTGGGAAGAGACAGTGTCTTTTACCACGAGGGCATAATTGCTCCTCCTGGTGGTTATTTTCAATGTAAAGAACAAGCCAGACAGGAGAAGTTCTCCCAGCCGTATTTCCTCTGGAGGGCATATGGCAGCTCTGGCTAAATAAAGTTCAGAGCTCAGCTCCTGTTATATCAAAGCCCTGCTGCAGATGAAGAGCATCACCCACAAAAGCTGCTCTTTGTCTTTAGTGGCCGAGCCTCAGGCCATTGTAGAAGCCAACAGTGAACCCTCAGAGGACGTGAGAGAGGACACCAGAGTCACGAATCAACATTTGGCAGTTTTGTCCCAGTTTGTATGATTCTTAGAACATTAAAGAACCTTGGAATTTGTATTTTTATCCAGCAAGGATCTGAATACTTTTAAAGACAATTGTCCAGTGTAGCATTTCAGTTATTTCCTGGTCTTCCTCGGTTCACAAATATTCGTTAGAATTTGTTCAAGTAGGCTGGGTGCGGTGGCTCACACTCCCAGCACTTTGGGAGGCCGAGGTGGGAGGATCACTTGAGGCCAGGAGTTCAAGACCAGCCTAGCCAACATGGTGAAATCCTCTCTCTACTAAAAATACAAAAATTATCCGGGCAGTGACGTGAGCCTGTAGTACCAGCTACTTGAGGGGCTGCAGTGAAAGGATCACTCGAACCTAGGAGGTTGGGTTCAGAGGATCACTGCAGAGGTTGCAGTGAGGCGAGATCGTGCTGTTGTACTCCAGCCTGGGTGACAAAGTAAAACTCTGTCTCAAAAAATAAATAAATAAATAAAAATTAAAAAGTATTTGTTCAAGTAACTATAGTGATATTTTCCAGAAGTTAAACTAAAAAAAAAAAAGAAAGAAAATTATGCAGGAAAGATTGTTTTTAATGGTAAGATAAATCTTAAAGGTGAGACAATTACTGCAAGCTTTGCTGAATTTTAATAGATTTTTTTCATAACAGACTTGAACAGGAGGAAGAAGAGATCCTGGGAGCTGGCTATCTAAACTCCACACAATGAGCTAAGGGTACTCAGTGTCCTCAAATGGAGAAATTTGAAAGAGTCAAACCTACACTCTTCAACCTGGACTCAGTTTTGTTTTGTTTTTAAATAATTTTACCTGTAGGCGCTACGATGAGGAGCTTGTTCCTCTTTCTCAGTGGTGAAGCCAGGTATTAAAGTTATAAAACACAGTCTAAGGCCACCCCAGACTATTTGCCGACACGCACTGAGTACATTGTATGGAGCAGCACTCTTGCTGTGCGGGTGGTCCAAGCTCCATGTTCCTGTCCGGCTTTATTGCCCCGTCCTAGCTCCCTCATTCAGCCTTCATTAACCCTCACCTTCCAGCCTTACCAAACTCCAACCATTCTGCAACTATGTTAGACACTTCTCTTGCTCCTTCCTTTCTCATTTATCTAGTGAGCTTTTTATTCTCCAGGTATCGAGTTGTCCCATGCTCCCAGACAGATTCCCAGGCGTCTTCCTCTCCTTCTAGAAGGCAACACATACATACCTTCATTCCAATATTTATATTGTATATTTTTTATTTAAATGTCCATTTCCCACCAGACTATGGGCTTCTTAGGAGCATGAATTAGGTCTTCTGTCTTTGATCCCCAGCCCCAGGTGTAGTATCTAGCACAGAGGAGAGCCTCGTTACTGCTTGTAGAACAGTGGGAGGGAATGCAATATGGCTTTGTCAATTACCCAAAATAGAGGGATGTACCTAATCTTTTTTATTAATTAAAAAGAGCACAGTGATTTCACCATTTAAAAATTCACCACTTAGTTTAGAATCTATTACAGATTGAGTATCCCTTATTTGAAATTCTTAGGACCAAAAATGTTTCAGGTTTTAGAATTTTTTGGGTTTGGGAATATTTGCATATGCATAATAAGAGACCCTGGGGGTGGGACTCAACTCTAAACACAAAATTCCTTTATGTTTCATAAATACCCGTAAAGCCTGAAGGTAATTTTATACAAAATTTTTAGTAATTTTATACAAAATTTTTAATAATTTTGTGCATGAAACAAAATTTTGACTTTTTTGACTGTGACCCATCACATGAGATTGAGTATGAAGTTTTCCACTTGTGGCGTCATGTCAGTGCTCAAAATGTTTCAGATTCTAGAGTATTTTGGATAAAAAGTGGATACCCCAGTTTGAATAAAAAGTGTGTGTGGGGGGCCAGGCGTGGTGGCTCACATCTGTATCCTAGCACCTTGGGAGGCCGAGGCAGGTGGATCACGAAGTCAGGAGATCGAGACCATCCTGGCTAACACAGTGAAACCCTGGCTCTACTAAAAATACAAAAAATTAGCTGGGCGTGGTGCTGGGTACCTGTAGTCCCAGCTACTCAGGGGGCTGAGGCAGGAGAATGGCGTGAACCCGGGAGGCGGAGCTTGCAGTGAAGCCGAGATGGTGCCACTGCACTCCAGCCTGGGCGACAGAGTGAGACTCTCTCAAAAAAAAAAAAAAAAAACAGGTGTGTATATGTTTAACTCCATAAAATACATATAACTCCATCAAACTAGAATGGGTGTGTACATATATATTTGAAAGCATTTTTATGGAGTTATATTTTTTCTTTTGTATTTATTTGAGACAGAGTCTCGTTCTGTCGCTCAGGCTGGAGCGCAGTGGCATGATCTCAGCTCACCTCAGCCTCCACTTACTGGGTTCAAGCTATCTTTCCACCTCAACCCCCTAAGTAGCTAGGACTACAGGTGCATGTCAGCATGCCCAGCTAATTTTTGTATTTTTAGTAGAGACAGAGTTTCACTGTGTTGACCAGGCTGGTCTCAAACTCCTGAGCTCAAGCGATCCACCTGCCTTGGCCCCGCAAAGTGCTGGGATTATGGGCATGAGCACCCAGCCTTTTTGTATACTTTCCTGTATAAGTGGTGACCATTTATAATGAATACATATTACTTCTGTAATCAAGAAACAAGGTATCTTTTTATCTTTTGCTGGAAACCCTATTTTAAAACCTAACTTCCCTTTTGTTGCTCTCTTTCTAGTAGAAATGTAAACCCAATAGGGGAGGGGTGGGTGGTTATAATTATTAATATTTACTTTTAGAATTTCCAGAATAAGATGATGTAAGATAGGAAAGCAGAGAGGTGATTTTCCTCACTCCTTTAAGTCAGGAAATGATAAATCATCTTATGAAAGAGATGTGAAGAAAGGTTTTTTAATCAATTCAGAATATAACTGGCAATGTGTTTTCCCACTTACCTGAAATAATAAAGTTCTTTAAAACAAATAAGCAAACTGTATAACATGGTTTTTTTTATTTGTTTTTTGAGATGGAGTTTTGCTCTTGTTACCCAGGCTGGAGTGCAATGGCACTGTCTCGGCTCTCCACAACCTCCACCTCCTGGGTTCAAGCGATTCTCCTGCCTTAGCCTGTAGCTGGGATTACAGGCATGTACCACCACACCCGGCTGCTTTTGTATTTTCAGTAGAGATGGGATTTCTCCATGTTGGTCAGGCTGGTCTCGAACTCCTGACCTCAGGTGATCCACCTGCCTCAGCCTCCCAAAGTACTGGGATTACAGGCGTGAGCCACTGCGGCCAGCCTATGTAGCATAGTTTAATGGCTAATAGCCTTGCCATTCTTCTCTCTGATGGCTTCTCTATTCAACGCTAGAGAAACCTAATCTTTTTGAGGAAGTAGAAGACAGAAAGGTCTTTCGGCACTTAAAACTAAACACACACACACCCCAGCCACCTCTGAAGCGCTACACCAGCAAAAGCATTTTGTCTGCTACTTCGGACACCAGGCCACAGTCTGAACACACATTGAACGGGTTGTTTTTGTTCTTTCTCATTCTTAGCACCTTGAGCATTTCCCCTGAGACTCATCTCAAATCGGGCATGGAGTCTGCCCACTCGCCAGCTTAGGAATTCATTTCTCATTGCTCATCTCACACAGGAAAAGCAAAGTTGCATTTCAAATGTAGTAGGACCTCTGGACCTCTTGGGTACCCATCACACCTCCCCATCTCCCCCGGAGGCCTCTGAGCCTTTCTCAGCCTCGCAGGTGCCTCCAGAGTTCCACAGCCTTCTTCCTGTTCTTTCCTCACCAGGCCGGATACCCAGAGCTGTGGCTTCCATCAACCAGCACCTCCTGAGATCAGATGATGTGGTAAGCTGCTGCCTGGACCTCGGGGTGCCCAGCATTTCATTCCGCATCAATGGACAACCTGTGCAGGGGATGTTTGAGAACTTCAACACAGACGGGCTCTTCTTCCCTGTGATGAGCTTTTCAGCAGGTGTCAAGTAAGTGATGGTTGTGATTTCACGGAGAGTAGCAGTTACCCCACCTCCCCACCACCACTCTGAGCTGCGAAGCCAGCAGTCTCCTTCAGGGCTTCAGTCCTGTGAACTAAGTTCCCCAGGACAGTGATGGTGCTAGGGCGAGAGCCAACCGGAGTCATTTGCTCCATCTCTAGTGGTAAAACCTCCCCCAGGCGTTGTATTATGTACTCAGATAAACAGTAAGATTAATAGGATAAATCCTGTATAGAAAATTAATAATTATAAAAGTATTACATGCTCATTATAAGAAAAACTGCAAAGACATAGTTATGAACAATACAGTAAAAATCACCTATGATTCCAGTGGTTAGCTATAATCTCTATTAGTACTTTGGCGTATTTTTCAAGTCTTTTGTTCTACAAATATACATCTATTTTTTAATTGGTATCACACCGAATATGAAGTTTATATCTTTTATTCAACAATAAATAATGAGCCTTTTCCTGAGTCATTGAGTATTCTCAAAATGATTTCATGGCCATATAATAGCCCTGTATTTGACTGTTTCATAAGGCAGCCCATTACTCTGCTGTTACAAGTCTATGCCAATTTCATTTGTATTGTTGTAAATAAAATTCTTATGAATATCCTGAAGTATAACTCTTTGTATGTTTCTATTTGGTTCCTCCTTGAAATTGGTCAAAATGCATGTACCTTTTAAAGTCTAAATTTATAATTATGTGGCCAAATTGATTTTGAGATTCTATGAACAGTTCAGAATTCCTTATCAACAACTTTAGAATCTAAAAAGCTCTGAAAACCATACATTTGTTCCTAACTCATTTTGTAGTAAAATCTAACCTGAACTCATTTTGTAGCAGAACTGTCATCAGCAGAAATGAGGCTGTTTTCAGTCTTTCATTTATTCTACTTCTTGTGAATATTTGTATGTTCAACTGCAGAAATATTAATGTGTCTGATTATGATGTACTGCCCCTCGCCTGGCTGCAGTTTCTGCTTAATGTACATAACAGGTAACTTTTTAAAAAATTCTAAAGGATTCCAAAGTCTGAAGCACATCTCTAATGATTTCAGATAAAGGACTTGGGCTTGGGGTATCATTTAAAGCAACATATGGGAATGTCCAACTGATTGGATCCTTATTCATTTTTACTGTTATTGGTTATTTCAAATCTTTGCTGATTTGGAAAAATTGTACCTTAGAGGATTAATTTTTGATTTTTTATTACTAATGTGGCAAAACATGTTTTATGCTTATTTTTATGTACTTTTTCCTACACAATATTTTTGCTAATTTTGTGTTCTCAGCCTTTCTGATGCTCATTTTTTTGGTAGACATCTTACATATTTTGTATATATTGACTTCATATAGTATATGTAATATATTTACATAGTTACATATATGTCATATATTTACATATTACTTTATATAGTATATGTAATATATTACATATTTACACATACTTATGTGTAATAATTTATATTTATTAAGGATGTTAAACTGTTTCTTATTGGTTTCAAATATTTCTCCCAGTTTCTGATTTATACTTAAAACTTGGATTTTTTCCCATTGTTTTTTGTTTTTCTATTTCACAAAAGGACTGTAAGTCAAAGAAAATACCAGGAACCCATAATAGAACCACCCAGAGATAATCATATTAGCTTTTTATATACACAGTTAAATATTGTTCATTCAATTGGGCTTGTGCTATGCATGCTGCTTTCCTATATACTATTGCTATTTCTCTGCCTCTTTCCTTGTACCTACCAGTTGGATACTATTTTTAATTATTTTAACCACGTTATACATTTTAATGTCTGTAAGGCAAAACCGCACAATAACCCTTCTTTCCCAAACTTTTCCCAGCCATTCTTCATCCCTGTATTTTAAAGAGATCACAATCAATTGAGCAGGAGACTGGAGTCAACGTAGAATCATCCTAGTGTCCATGGAAGCCCCTGGACAAGGGTCATGGCAGGAGGAGAGTTGTGGGAAGCAGGAACTGAGATCCGGGATCACAAAGAAACCGTTTCAGGGATCCAGGTCCAAGTCAGGGGATTTTTGGGGTGAAACCACTCTAGTAGGCCTCAGCACCTCATGTGGATTGGTAAACCAAGACATGTTCATACGTTTTCCAAAGGAGGATTTTGGTTCTGTTTCAATTATACAAACTATTTAGAAGTAAAGAATTGTCCTTTGCAAATGGTACTCAACCTTTGGAATTTGAGATGGATGTGTGTGTATGTTTGTGTATATACACAAGCATATTTACAAACATATTCATATAAATGGATGTAATATACTAAAGTTACATATTGGCATTGTCTGAGGTTCTTGTAACAAATGGAGAACCAGTAGAATTAAGCTTTACTGAGGCTGAAAATCTTCTCATCACATATTCAAGCCAGGGAATCTTATACTATCTGCAGACACTGTATTCTAAGAGTTGAAAGTTCTTCTGTGCTGAGGATATTTCATCTCAATTCTTTCTTTTTAAATATGTGAGGATACCACATAGAGCTATTATCGTTGGTAGCCATAAGAAGTGTGTGGAAAACGAGGAGTGTTGTTGACAAGAGAGGCACTGTAAGCCCAGAAAAAACTGATTGGAGTAAAGGCCTTCTGGAAGAGGGAAAGGACCTTCTAGCCCTATTTTCCATCTTCCCCACTCCACTTCTTAGTGGAGAATGGGTACAAATATAAATACAACACAACAGTGTTGGGGTCTTCCACCCTTTGACTCAGGACCTTCCCTGAAGAACAAGGTTACTCTGAGCAGTCAGTTCCCAGGACTGCATTTGCCTATGTAGCTGGTGGCCTTGGTCACCCACCATTAATACTCTTCCCACTTTTACTTACTTTGCCCATGTTCCACTCATTGTTTTTTACCGATTTTCAAAGGGAGTATGTCTATTTCACAAGCATGTCATCTGAAAAAACTACTTAGGCAAATTTAGGTCTATGAAGAAGGGATCTTCTCCAGTCTGCTGGCTAATGGACTTTTCCACGTTTTGTGTTTAGAGAACAGTATATCTGTTTCCAAATATTGCGTAATTATTCTTAATCATTAGTTCATCCTTCCTGTCTCCCTCAGAACAATGAGGTAGGATTTTTGTGTCTGTGATTTTGTAGACGGTAGTGGGAGGATTTTTTTGGAATCCTCTCTTGACAAGAACTGCAGTTAGCAGGTGAAAAAATAGTTGACTCAAAGGTATCCACATGTAGAAGACGTTTCTAGCATCTGGTGTCTAGGTCAGCAGATCACGCAGCCTTCTAAGTGCACAGATAAAAGAGAAGCAAAGTTGCAAGAGAAGAAAAATGAGATGACTAATCATTTAGGAGGCACATCTGCTGAGGAAATTTAAGAAACTGAAGGGTCCAGATGTGTTGACTTGAAGAACCAACAGCTTAGCTCTGAGAGCTTTTTGCTTGTAGCAACTGAACAGGTGGAAGGCTGAAAAGCAGTGCCAGTGGGGTGTGCAGCGGGGCTTGAAGTCACTCAAGCCTCCTGTCTCTCAGGAAACTATCAACTCTGACATATTCCCGGCTTCGGATCTCACAGCATGTTGTGATTTGAAGAGAGGTGGAATCACAGGGCCTGCATAGTTGGGAAATACATTTTACTGAAATGCCTCTAGCGCATCACATGATGACCTTGGTCAGGGTCGGTGCAGGACCTGTACTGGGGGCTAGCCAGTTGCTCATAAATCAAAATAAACCAATTGACTATTCTACAACCCAGGTGTTATTCTTACATCAACTGGTAAAGTATGATTTGGTGCTGAAACCCAGCAGTTCTTCTCTGTACTACTTTAGTTCAGTTGAACAAAGAGCTAGAAAGAGAAACCACAATATGAATTCCAAGTTAATTAAAGTATCTTATTGAAAAGAAATGTGTTTTATAATGAAATTGAAAAGAAGTTATTGTTTCCGCCAATACTGTAGAACACATGCCTGGTTTTATAGCATCTCTCCCAGCAAGATGCAAAGTGTTATGCCGGTCTAGAAAGAGATTCTTTTTCTGCCATCATACAAGTCTTCAGAGTTGTTTCTCATATTTATTTTTAACTTCTGTATGGCTTCTAAATTAGATTTCTCTTTCACAGGCCTGTTTCCTCCTTTTTAATGGTCTTTACTGAGATCCTTGTCTTGAATTTTTTAAATAATTTTTATACTTACAAACAATGTTGTTAATAATACCTGATTAGGATGTCCCTGCCAGCCATCATCGAAGAGCGAAGCTACATGAAGAGCAAAAATCTTTTTCAATTAGATTTACCCACAGTGAAGTCAAAGTTAGCGTGAGTAATTACTGACAAAACCCACAAATCAATGTCATAGCCTCTTTCCTCTTCATGAGTATTCCTCCGTAGTTTTCTCCTCAGTGTGGTTTGTTTATAGACAGTATTATTAGTGCAGTAGGCCCCCAGTGTAACAACCCTATTCATTATAGAATAGAATTTGGGATGAGGTATATGTACCTTATAGCCCACCGAAAAGGTTGAATTACTTAGATGCCAGGAAGCTCTTACTAAAAGTGATCTTATATCCACCCCACAAATGGCATGAATCAGATAGAGAGCGTTATACAGAAAGCCATAGTATGTAGTGAAATTTGGGTGCTAATTTTTTTTGCAGAAAATTAATGAGTTAGTTATCATAGTAGAATATATTTTATGGCTATAGTTAAACTCCCCATAAATCTTTTTAATCATCTTACATAACCTTTTTGCCAGCTCTAATTTATAAAAATAACCATATCCAAAGATAGTATTTGTGGTTGCTGTTTGTTTTCTGTTGGTATTCTCCAGACTTGGCTAAAATTCAGGTAACCAACAGCTTAGCTATTTCCAGCTTGCTGTGGTCAATGCTATGGAAATTATTGCTGAGATAAATATACTTCTGCAGAGAACATGATGGGCACTGGCTGGATTGCCCTGAGCTTTCATCAAACACTAGCCAGAAAGAAATATGAATGTGGGAATGTCCATAACTCAGATCGTTCTCCAGTCTTAGCGATATGGGCTAAAGATGCAATTATGAAGCATGACTTACGAGTTGAATTCAGGTCAGCAAAAGCTGGCGAATTCTTTCTCCTCTTAACCACAGCTTGTATCCTTTACTTCTGTGAAACACTATCGCAGCTCTCTGGGAGGAATTCAATAGCAGATAACAGTAATAAGACATCTAGTAAGACTAAAGTAATTTTACAGGTTTGCTAGCAAGCTCTGAATAATAATACGATAGCCCAACGAAAGGAATGTTAGTCACCCCTTTGAGCACAGCACAGCTCTGTCATGATTTTTACTGTTTTTTTTTTTTTAATTACTGGGTCAATCTTTCAAATCTGGGAATTTGTAATAGGTAGTCCCATCTCTCCTGCAAATTAACAAGCAAAAATGCACAAATCTCAAAGACAAAGTTGAAAATGCTGGCAGAGATTTTTCAATATAATTTGTCCTGTGTTTTCAAAATGAGTCAAGTAAATAAACATTTCCTCTACACATCCCAAAACTTCACTACTCCCAGGCAGCTCTTACTGAAGCTGTTGCTCATCTTTGAGGTGAAAGAATCTAAGGACAGAGTCGCTTACTGTAAACACTTTAAGAAGGAAAACATCTTTGAGAGCTGATGGAACATCTGAGTTACAGGAAGAACCCCAGAAAATGACACAAGAGCTGTGGTGGAAAGGATTCCATTGATGAATGAATTTGATTTTTAAAATCCATTAATGTAGAGAAAAATCTGAGGATAAAGAGGAACTAATTGTAATGAAATCCATTCTTAAATTCTCTTTTTTATGTTAAATTTAACATTCCGGGGATGCTGGGTGAGCCCATGGCACTCAAGGAGTCAGGGAGGAAAACATGTAGAGAGGGGAGATTCACACTCTGATTGGACATTTCTCGTTTGTGAATGAGGCAAAGGATTTAAAAGGTAAACATTAAGTGCCAGGTAACCCATTTACTGAGAGAAGTGGACGAGGTAGATTTAACTTTATTGTTTCTTCTACCCCTGTAACTCCGTGCTCTGGACTTCTGGCCCTGGGTAAGTTCGTGGGTAGGTCCTGTAGCTTTTATTGCTACTTTTAGGAACAAGAGCAATCTTGTCAGTCATTTGAAAGTTCTGTCTATTTGAATCTAAAATCAAAATCTGTGTCCAGTTTACAGCTTGAGCCCTCCCCCAGCTTGGGCCTGCAGTATGAGGCAGCTACTTCTCCACATTGGTCTGCCCCTCCCTGATTGGCCAGCTCTTATTGCAGACCCCCCTAGAGTTGAGCCGCAGGGAGAGAAGACTGGAGAAGAAGCGTGTCTGATGGAGTCAGTGCTGTTGTCAGGTAGCATTGAGTCTTTGCGTAGCAGTTGTACAGTTGCTGCCTCTTTCTTTTCTGGGACCCGTTTGTAGTTTTCTTAGCCTCAGGCTGGGAACTTCTGACCACAGTTCTTTTGACACAAGCCTTACTGCTTCTGTTGGCTGCTCCCTCTGGCTAACCCTAAACCTCCCTCCAGATCCACTTTCCTACGTCCCCCAGCCCCTGGGTTTCTGACCTCTACTCAGACGTTTGCCTTTCTGGGAAGTCCCTTTTTAAGATGGCGGACAGTAGGCTCATTTATGGAGTCCTTAAACAGCCTTCTAGGGAGCACAGTCCTTGGCGTCACCCTGAGCGGAAGGGCAACTCTTTTCCATGCAGCCCTTTCTCACGCTGTCGGCTCTGTCACCAGGAAAATGTGTCCCTCAGTAAACTCCAGAGGACACTTGTCAAGCTTCTACATGGGTTCTTGAAGCCCTAATCATTTGACTTCCAAAAAGGGAGGACACTTCTCCCTTTCTCCCTGAAAGTTCTCTCCAAAGGAATTCTTTCCTTTATCCGTCTAGAGGTGTGTGATAGGCTGTGGCTGTTAGAATTGGTTTCACAGGTTTGTTTTTTGTTTTTTGTTTTTTGTTTTTTTGTATATCCTACATAGTTGACTCAGCACTTCACTTTAGAATGTGAAAATATTTAGCATCCTATGAATTATGGATTCATACATCTAACTTTGGGACCTGAACCAAAACTCTGAGACAGAGGGGAGCCCACTTTCATATACTCAGATAATTGAAGCGAGTTTCAGATACTTTGTTTCCTTCTTTGGTTGTTCCCTTCAAACCTAAATTTTATCTCCCTAGTTATTACCTTTGATCTCATCAATCTGGATCTAGTAGGGCAAGTTATGAGGGGGACCTTCAATATTGGTGGCGGTTTGTTGGATCCCTTCTCACAGACTCTGGGCAGTTTGTTCACAGGCAGTGAGGGGAGGAGCCACAGGTGGTGGGTGTGCCTGGGACCATAGTCTGTTCAGTCTGCCTGCTGAGGGCACAGGGATTCTCATCTGCAGGACTTCTGAAGCAATCCAGGACCTTTTCTTCTACCCACTGAAGCACAGCACGATGATGTTTGAAGACCAAAGCTTCAGTATGCAGTAAACACTGATTCCTGCCTGTGTTAATTTATTTTACAGTTTATGTGGTCATTAGAGGACGTAAGATTCAGATTTATAACCAAATGATCAGTTTGCTTTTAATAACTGAATATAAAAACTAAGCATTGTTCTCATTAAATACTACCTGAAACTCTACCTTTCTTGGTTTGTTATCTTATCCAGCAGATTTTAAAACCTAAGATAAATTTTGAAACTCAACAATTAGCAAGAGAGCTCATGAATAATTAAATTCCTCTAGAAATCCTCATAAGAGACGATTTACTTGTTCTTGGAATCCATATGCTAGTGAGTAATGGAATACGCTTACTTGCTGTACAAGCTACTAGGCATTCAGCTCCTCGCAGGAAAGATGCTCAATGAGAAGAGAGAGGCAGAAAATTTCCCACACCAATTCTTTGCCCAGAAAGATCCAATTTTATCCCATGGTTTCCATACGTCAGTAACACAATCTGTTATGTTGCAATTGAATTGGGAAGTTCTCAACAAATAATGTTAAGATTTAGTCATTATTTCCTGAGGTTTACTAAATTAGTAATACTGCAGGCTAATGACTCAATTTTGTTTTAATTTCATTGTTCACATTGTTAATACACATAGATCGTGCCCTATTACATAACACTTAATGTCGGAACATTCACAAGGGACAGTTGTGATTCTAACTCTATATCATTATTATTGAGTACCTTAAAATAGGAAACTGGGAGGTTTTGTATGATTTCTATAATTAATTTTAAAACAGTATTTTATAAAATGCTTTTCAGATAAAGTGTTCTTATTGGGAAGGAAGAAAACCTTAGCATCTCTTTACTTAGAAGAAGCTTTATTTTCCTGTTTCACAATTAGGTTTCCACCATCACAATTAGGCAGCCAACACTGAGAATATCTTGCAAGGCTGACCTACCAAAACATTCCAGTGAAAGGAAGTGAGGCCCATTGGAAAGTATCCTGTTGTGAAAGTTTTGCCAAATCATAACTTTTCTCCATATACCTCATCCCCCTCCACTCATACACGCAGTCCATGAGCAATTCCGAACAAGCCTAATTCCAAAACAAAACTGGGTATGGCTGCTTGGATCACCTCGGTCCAACCCACCATTATCTCCCTGTGACTATTTCAGGAACCTCCCCACTGGTCCCCAGATCTATCTGCATAGGGCAACTAGGAGAATCTTATATTTCCTTACATTAAAACCCATCAGCAGCTTTCCACTTGAAATAAAATCCTACCTCCTTGCCAGGGCTCACAGACCCTGCCTGATACAGCCCTACCACTCAGGCTCATGGTGTTCTCACCCACGCCACCCTCCTTCCTGTTATCTGATCCACCCAAGGTCTTCTCCACCTCAGAGCCTTTGCACTTGTTCCTCTGCCTGAAATGCTCCTCCTCCAGATCTTGAGCTCACTGGTTTTTCCTTACCCCTCAGAGTTAGCTCACATGTCAGAGAGGCCTTCCTTGATGCCAACAGCCAACCCCTTACCTGAGTGAATTCACAGCTCCCTTTTTAAAACCCCATCAGATGTCTCCCAATCAGTACTTATGCCTATTTGTCTGCTAGAATACCTGCTTCGTGACACCAGGGATGCCGTATACCTTGTTCATTGCTGAATCCCAGTACAAAAGCAAGTGCTAATTGTATGGGCTCAGTAAAGACTTGTTAAATGGAGAAGGGGAGGGGAATGAATGTTGTACGTAAACACTGCATATGTATTGACTTTTTTCCAGTGTTCAATTACTGTTGAACCTCCAGAGTGCCATATCTTGCCATGTTTTAATTATGGAAAACTGGTTGTATTTCCTCATCAATTTAATGTGATTGCAGTTGACTTGTGAAAGCTCTATTTCTGATTATAAACCTGGGATCATATGAAGTAACATTTTGAAATCGCTTACTTTCACCTTTTTCTTTTTGCGTGGGGAACTTTAGGGTCCAATCTAACCCTAACCTAACCCATGTATATGAGGCTGACTTTCAGCCAGAATGCTGAATTACGATATTGAAAGACTGCTGCGCGATGGTAATCAGAGCCTGCCTGCTGTTACTGTCAGACCTTTAGTGTCCTTCCCCACTTCGTTAGGAAGTGCCAGTGAGCACTGCAGGAGGTGGGCCAGGGTGTCAGGATTGGGTACTATCAGGGGGATGATACTAAGAAAGACATTGGCATCCCAGTGAGCAAATGCTTGATGCCCATCTGTCCCTACGCGGCCATGGCTGCCTCCTCACAGCCACCCCGATATGGCTGCTTCAGGGAAATGTGGCCTCCACAGTGTAACATTTTTAAGTAACCTTGCCAGCCATGAACCATTTGTGATTAATACTCTGATGTTACTTAGTCTTTCTCTTGAATATTAAAATAAGATTTTACTACTTTCTCCATATAGTTACATCATGCTTTCTTTAACCAATGTGTGGATAATTTCCCTCAAGAAGAGTTGAAGTTATCATACTGTAATTTCGATATGATCTTTACAGAGAATAATCTCATCATTATCACTGTTAAGCTTTTCAATACTGCAGTAATATCTATAGTAATTATTTACCTATTAGAGTACAGATAAACTTGGTTCTAAAAACCTAGTGGTTTATGTATATAAATGTTTAGGGACTTAGCCGTGATAGGTCAGCTGAGGATCATGCCTTGATGCTCACTTACCCCTCTGCTGTTTTGGTACCTACTGGAGGATGTTTGCCATGGTTAATCTGAAGTCATTCACTTCTCAACGAAATTATGTTGAGGGTGGGAGGCAGGGTTTGATCTTTAATTTTCACTTATTTGGGCTGCATTTTTTTTAACCTCTGTATTTCTGCTGTCTTCAAATGACAGAGTACGTTTCCTGATGGGTGGACGTCATGGAGAGTTTAAGTTCCTGCCACCCTCTGGCTATGCCCCTTGCTATGAAGCCTTACTTCCAAAAGAGAAGATGAGATTGGAACCTGTCAAAGAATATAAACGTGATGCTGATGGCGTTAGAGATCTCTTGGGTACCACCCAGTTCCTATCCCAAGCCTCTTTCATCCCATGCCCCATAGACACCAGTCAGGTAGGTTCAAATTGCCAGCAAAAGACAGTGGATACAGATGAAGCCATAGAGTTAAATACTTCTTTCTTTCTTGTCTTTGAACCTTACTTAATATACATGTTCCATAATTATTGTGTAATGTGAACAACTATTACTCTTCACATTTTCACCATGTGCGTCAATTGGGTCTTTAAGGATTTCTCAGTCAGTGAATGTTGAACACCTGCTATGTGTGTTATATTCTGTGAAGGATAGACAGAAATATTGATGTATTCTCTAGGAATTCTCAACCAAGTTAAAGATGTAAGAAGCAAATGTATGATTTTTTTAAAAGGCCAAATGTAATAAATGCAAAATGAACAGTATGCACCAGTAAATGCTAGAGAAATCCTTTAGGCTAGAATGTTTCTAGAAGTCTGTGTGGTAAGGGTGGAATTCAGTTAGAGCCTTTAATAAGCTTAAATGGGGGAGGGTCTCCAGGGGTGATATAAAAGAAATGGGATAAATAAGGGCCTAGAAGTAAAAACACAAAGTAGAAGTATAGACAGGTGGCAATGCATGTTCTCATATGGCTGAGCTCTTGGAAGAGGGAGGAGCATGTAGGAGAAGAGTTGGAAAATAAAAGGGAGAGAAACAGGGAAAGGCATGGAGGGCTTTGAAAGTACTGATAAATGGATATTTTCTTTCCCTTCCAGGGTCTGTATTTTGAGAGAGACACATCATGTGGTGTTACAAGGGGCATGCGAGAGCTTTTAGCATTTTATATACAGCAGGGCTATTTGAATCACTATTCTAGATGTTATAGAAAATAAATGAAAAGAGACCATGCCTCTAAGGTACTTGGGGTTAATAATTTGCACAATATAGCTCTTTTAGCCTACAGGCTTTCTCTAGCATGCATTTTCCCCATAATATTCATATGACCCTATTGTATTCATCTATGTGTATATGTTCATGAGTTTGCTTCTTACCTCCTGTGGCTAATGACTATGTATTATTCTATTTTCATACTGCTATAAAGAACTACCTGAGACTGGGTAATTTATAAAGAAAAGAGGTTTAGTTGACTCACAGTTCTGCATGGCTGAGGAGGCCTCAGGAAACTTACAGTCATGGCAGAAGGTGAAAGAGAAGCAAGCACCTCTTCACAAGGCAGCAGGAGAGAGAGAGAGCGAAGCGGGAAGTGCCACAGTTTTAGGCCATCAGATCTTATGAGAACTCTATTACGAGGACAGCAAGGGGGAAGGCTGCCCCTATGATCAGATCACTTCCCACCAGGCCCTTCCCCTGACACGTGGGAATTACAATTCAAGATGAGATTTGGATGGGGTCACAGAGCCTAGCTATATCACTTTCTGTAGCATTTCAGTATTTCTCTGCCTGCTTCACAGAGTACCTTGATGGGGAATAAGAATGTTGATAGGAAATTGAGAGGGGGTTGTGAGCTAGAGGTGATTCTAAGAATTAGATCATCTGGGTCCTGTGTATTCTAGATGTCAGGGAAGAAAAGTTTTTCTTCTACCCTCCTAGGTTCTGTTTTTGGGGTCCTGTGAATTAAACTCATATGGACAGATTAGAGAGAAAAAAACATTTTAATCACCTGGTATGGAGTTCACAAAGAAATGTGGCTCAGGGAGGAAGTCAGAATTTGGAGCTTATATACCATCTTAACAGGGAAAGGAGATGGGGAGAAGGGCACTTCTGGGAAAATAAATGCCTTGGGGAAAGATAAATGATTCCTAAGGAGAACAGATAGGAGATACGATAGTTCTGTGACAGAGTCTGTTTAGGTGTGATGCTGACCTTTCTCTGGTGGTAGGTGGCAATTTCCCCTGGGGAAAAAAATTGTTGAATTCTTTTGGGGGGGTTCTTTTTTTAGGCAGATAAGAGGAGTCCAGGAAAAGCCCCATCCTGTGTCATTTGTTTTTCAAAGTCTTCAGCTCAAAATAATCCTTATACCACTGTGGCATTTTCTGGACTCCTTCATAGACAAGAAGCTTGAAGGCCAAAGCCTGAAGGAGCTTCTCCATGGATACAGGGCTGCTGTTGCCCAAGCAGACAGAGAGTAGAAGCATGAGTGTGACTGTCTGGGCTGCCTCTCCTGACTTAAGTAATCAGAAGCATGTGTGTTACTCAGACAGGGCTTTCTAGAAGATGCTGGCCTCAACAAGAGTTCAAAAGAATGAGGTAAAGTTTTGATCGGGGAGACTTGTTGAATGACTTTGACCAAAATGCTGATAGTGATATAGACAATAAGGTCCAGTCTAAGGGGGCCTCAGATGGAGATAGAGGAACTTGTTGGGAACTGTAGTAAAGGTCGCTCCTGCTATGCAAAGAGACTGGCGACATTTTGCCCCAGCCCTAGAGGTCTGTGGAACTTTGAATTTGAGAGAGATGATTTAAGGTATCTGAGGGAAGAAATTTCTAAGCAGTGAAGCATTCAAGAAGAAGCAGAGCATAAAAGTTTGAAATATTTGCAGGCTAATGATGCAATAGAAAAGAAAAACCCATTTTCTGGGGGAGAAATTCAAGTCCACTGCAGAAATTTGCATATATAACAAGGAGCTGAATGTTAATCACCAAGACAATAGAGAAAATATCTCCAGGGCATGGCATTGACCTTTGCAGTAGCCCCTCCCGCAGGCCTGGAAGGAAAAAATGATTTTCTGGGCCAGGCCTAGGGCCCCCTTGCTTTGGGCAGCCCAGGAATTTGGTGCCCTGTGACCCAGCCACTTCACTCCAGCTATGGCTAAAAGGGGCCAAGGTACAGCTCAGGCCATGGCTTCAGATGGTGCAAACCCCAGGCCTTGGTAGCTTCCACATGGTGTTGAGCCTGTGAGTGCACAGAAGTCAAGAATTGAGGTTTAAGAACCTCTGCCTAGATTTCAGAGGATGTATGGAAACACCTGGATGTCCAAGCAGAAGTTTGCTGCAGGGGTGGGGTCCTCATGGAGAACTTCTACTAGGGTGGTGTGGAAGGGAAATGTGGGGTTGGAGCCCCCACACAGAGTCCCCACTGGGACACTGCCTAGTGGAGCTGCGAGAAGAGGGCCACTATCCTTCAGGTTCTAGAATAATAGATCCATCAACAGCTTGGACTGTTCACCTGGAAAAGCCACAGACACTCAAGCATGCAGGTCCTCCTGAAATGTCAGCTCCAGCTGACAGATGCCAGGCAAAGTATGGGTCCAGTGCTAGTCATCTTCTAAGTTGTCAAAAGAAAGTAGAAATCTGGAATTTTATATGAAATCTCCCATTTCCTAGGGATTGTCAACCAATAAACATAAAAATAATAATAAAAATAATCTGAGAGGAAAAAAAACTTAGGCTCCCAGTTTGTGACCTCTGTGGAGAGATAGGAGCAAAACATCAGGAAAATACAGAGGAACTCTCCCTTTAGGTAATCAGGGGACTCAAAGGTAGCAACATTTGAACTAAATGCAGGGGAATAAACGTTGAAGGTATTTGCCAGGTGCCAAGGAAGGGTGTGTGGGGGTTGTGTGTGTGTGATGTGTACAGTGGGGAGTATTAATAAAGGTTAAGGTTGCATATGCAAGGACACAGAACTGTGAAACAATGTGGTCTTTTAGGAGAATTTCAAGGAGTTTGAAAAGGATGTCTTTGTAGAGACTGTGATGAGAACTGAAGAACAGCACTGTGTATGTGGTTAATACATCTAGTCTTAGTGTCAAGGAACACTTGGGTGACACTAGAGAGTTTTGACATGATTTTTTGTTGTAGACTTGTCCCACTGGCTGCAGTGTAGAGGATAGATCAGTGGGGAGCTGGGGAGGCCAATTATAAGGCTCTTGGAATGGTCTACAGAGAAAATAATGAGGTTGAGTAATGGAGAGAAGGGGATTCCTCAGAAGGACACTTAGGAAATGAACATGGTAGGTTTCATGACTGATTAGATGGGGGGAGTAGTGCCAAGGGAAAGATAATGGAATCACTTCCAGGCTTAAAGAGGTAGTGGGGCCATGCAACAAAAAGAGAAAATAAAAACAGGAGGAGAAAAAAGATTTGGAAGGAAAAATATCAAATTCAGCTTTGAGTAATATATTGAGCTCACTTTAATAGAAGAATCCTGTAGGCAGCTGGAACCATGAGTCTAAACTTGAGACCATGGTTAGAAATGGCCTGACTTGGGAGTGATCATCTACTGGGCGAGAGAGCATGGAGAGAGGAAATAAGGTGAGGCAAGCATTCACATGTGAAGAACATACAACATATATACCTACAGAAAAGACAATGGTCAGAGAGGCAGCAAGGAGCAGAGAGGAAGCCAAAAAAGGAAGAGGGAGGAGGGCTGGGAGCATGTGGGTCAAGCAGAGTGAGGTCAGATACTGCAGCTCCTCCTGGGTGATATGCCATTCAAGTGGGGTGCCTGACTCCTATAGATTGTATGATGGGTTTCAATACAATTGATTCTTATAGTTCTGGCTTTTCACTTGCTCCTTTTCCTTTAGGTTGTTTTGCCACCTCACCTCGAAAAGATCCGAGACAGACTAGCTGAAAACATCCACGAGCTTTGGGGAATGAATAAAATAGAGCTTGGCTGGACTTTCGGCAAGGTATGTGTCTCAGTGGCCAGGCTGGGGTGGAGGATGGGATTGCCTTGTTATCTGGAACCGTTCTTCCTGCTGCATGCCTAGTTTTCATTGCATTCACTAGTCAGGAACACTGAGGAGACCAGATCTTCACAGACGGAACCAGAAGTCTGTCCCCTTTCTTACTCCCAAATACTGGTTTATTTTATTTGGGATATATCGTTGTTTCTCAGCACCTGCTTCAGAATACTTACATCTCTCCTTCAGAAAAAAAATTGTCCTCTCTGTGTGGGTAGTGAAAAGTGGCTGATTCATTGTTTTGAATCAGAACTTGTTTAATATGGTTTTCAGATGTATCACTAAGATTAATGGACACTCAGAGGAGGATAGGGAATCTTTCACTGGAAATCATTTTTCAGAGAGAATGTAAATTGACTGTGTTTCATGATTTGTGTAAGGTCATGTCTGAAGGCAGAAGGACAGGTGAGTTCTGAAGCTTCCTATTACCCCGACACTCTCAGATGACACACATTCTAGCTTAGTTACTGACAAAGTCTCTGCACTCCCACACTTATGTATTTATATAGCTACCATAAAATATTCTCACCACATGAGGATGGCTTCACGATTGAACTCCTAATATCTAGCTCAGGGTCTGTCATGTAGTACAGGCATTCAACAAATGTTTGTTGAATGAATGAATTACTTAATGTCTAAAACTGTACTGTCTAATACAAAGCCATGAGTCACATGTGGCTACCGAGTATTTGGAATTGTGACTAGTTTGGATTGACATGTACTAAAAGTGTAAAATAGTCACCAGAGTTTGAAGATTAGTGTGGGGGAAAAAGTAAAATATCTCATAAACAATTTCTTCTGTTGATTACTTGTTAAAGTGATTATTTTGTATTTATTAGGTTAAATAAAACACATGATTAATTTCAACTTTTCTTTTTGATTTTCTAATGTGGCTACTAGAAAATTCGAAATTACAAATATGCTTCACTTTTGTGGCTGACTTTTGGTTCTACTGCACAACACTGGTCCAGATTCTGTAGCCTGTCCTATACTGAAGAATGTTCCTCTTCAGTAACATTATGTGTATATGAATTTTGGAGGAGCAGGAGCATGGCTGCCACATGTAACACTGCTTCTCTGGGAAAGTATGTTTGAAATGCAGATGCTTGTCTAGAAATAAATCCACAGAGCACAAACCACTGGCAACTTGGAGACTGTGTGTCTCGTTTACTGGCGAGATCATCCGTTTGCCTATCAGCAAGTTGCTGTCTTTGTCCTGCCTGATACGGATTGCCTGGGCCATGTTTCAAAGTATGTTCTGTTCTGTTTTCCCATGCAGTGGCAGCTGTCAAAACTTAAATCACATTCTTTCTTATGTCACCACCTAGATACGAGATGACAATAAAAGACAGCACCCTTGCCTTGTGGAGTTTTCAAAGCTCCCCGAAACTGAGAAGAATTATAACCTGCAAATGTCAACTGAAACCTTGAAGTGAGTGTTTAATTGAGCTGAAGTTGTACAAACAATGAGTAGATGATTTAATACATTATAACTAAACTGCAAAGATATGTCTGTTGCCTGAAAACATGGCACATTCTAATAAATTAGAGGAGATGATGATGAATCCTGTCACAAGAGGATTTAGCATAACCATCCACCATTATTATTGACTATATTTCTTAAACCATTTGCTATTTGCTAGGGACAGGGAAAAAAAGGTAAGAGGCAGAAGAGAAACTTAGAATCAAAAGACCAAGTACCTCCTGCAGTTCACATTAAATAAAGGAAAAAAGATAAAGCATTTCTAAAACCCATTGGGAAACCTGAATTTGATTCACTAAAATTCAATTTTAAAATAACTTTTGCTTCTATGTTGCTACCCATGGGCCTAATTTAGACCTGAACTTTTCTAGCCCAAAGTGGTATCTCCCATTTTGAATTCTTTGGGAACTTGCTACCTGTTCTCTTGTCTTTGCATTTCCCTGTTCTCTAGTTGTCACTGCAGAACATTTTAACTTTGTGGTTTTGTTGGCATAACGATGCTTGGTAAGGTCCCTTGTCCCACAGGCTCACATGGGATACCTTCAATTACACTGGCGCTTCTTGAAGGTACAGCTTCGTACTTCATGGTGTTAAGCACAGTTTATGCACTTACAGGCATCATGCAGTAAATATTTGCTACCTGGGGCTGGGTATTAGAATTCTATCTGTTCCATGGAATTAGAAGCAGCATATATTTCTCATGCAAATTTATAAAAGAGAAAAATGTCTCCAAGAGAGGCAATTAACAAATTTCTCTTTTGTAATCTTATGCTTGCTATCATCTAAATTGGGAGTTGGCAAATATGGCACATAGGACAATCAGACCAGCTACCTATGTTTGTAAATAGATTGTTTTTGTAACAGAGTCAGACTCATTGGTTTGCATATTGCCTATGGCTGGCTTTGCTCTGTAATCACAGAGTTGTAGCTGTGACAGAGACGTATGGCTCACAAAGCCTAAGGCATTTACTCTCTGGCTCCTTACAGAAAAAGTCTACTGACCCCTGGTCTAAATGAATGGTTCTTGTCTGTTTTCAACTCAGATGTGAATTAGGGTTCCTTCTGTTCCTGACACTGCAGTTGACCTTGGTCTTCTTCTGTTGTGTCACAGAACCCTCCTGGCCCTGGGGTGCCATATTGCTCATGTTAACCCAGCTGCTGAGGAGGATCTCAAGAAGGTCAAACTGCCCAAAAAGTAAGTGATTTTTTTAATGGTTCAAGATTTTAATGCTTTAACCTGGATTTTTAATCCAGGAGGGTGGTACCAAGACAGATAGCAGCCCACGTACTTGCTAGCACCAGCTCAGAAGGGCTCCCCTGTTTCCTAGATGGCACTGAAGCCCTCAGATAGAAGCCTGGTGAAGAAGTGTTTCAGGGTTTTCCCTCTTTTTGCCCCCCTACCTGGACCTCACACTAATATTGTTAGTTTTGAGCCAGGAGGTGTGGAGACGTCAGATGGATGCTAGTCTTTGGTCTATAAGAATAGCATTCAGCACACAAAAGCTTAAAAATGGTTCACAGTCATGACAGAGAGTCACTCCTCTGGCACTGGACCAGCCTTATAAGTCCTTTGTGGAAGGGGGTATCTCTGCCACCGTTCATTTGACCCCCTAGATCTGCCTGTGTCCTACTCTCCCTCTCTCCCGCTACTTTCAGACAGAGGTGCACATTTCTTTTCTTTGCACATTCAAATGCTTGCTCGGTGGCACATCCACTGGCTCCCTTGTTTGCTTGCTCTCATGCATGCCAGCAGATGTGCAGATGGAGTCACACACAGGTGTCATCATCACTTAGGAGCCAAGCAGTGCCAGCTTTAATCAAACATTTATCTTCCCCCTTCTTTCCTCTTAACCTTCCAAGATCCACTCTCACACACGCAACTCCTAGCACCAAGAAAAGCACATCTGACAGGCTGCAGTGGGGGGACAGGCTGCTGGCCAAAGTTGCTGAGGTGAGGATGCAACACTTGGTGCATCCTGCCTCTGCCCAAGAGCAGTGTCCTGAAAAGGTGGATGCAGAACATTATCTTCTACCTACCTACCTACCTACCTACAATAGACCCTGCATCTCATGCCGCTCAGAGGTCCTGGATGGATTGAGCCCTGGTCTATGGTTCATCACTGTTGGAGTCTGGCTTTGGCCTAGGCAGTCAGTGGCCCTAGGACCACAGATACCTTTTTCTTTTTTTTTT
>NW_012103665.1:964495-1023392 GCF_000951045.1 Mandrillus leucophaeus | reverse complement strand
CCGCCGCCTCCCGGGTTCACACCATTGTCCTGCCTCAGTCTCCTGAGTAGCTGGGACCACAGGCGCCCACCAGCCTGCCCTGCTAATTTTTTGTATTTTTAATAGAGACAGGATTTCACTGTATTAGGCAGGATGATCTCCATCTCCATCTCCTGACCTTGTGATCCGCCCACCTTGGCCTCCCAAAGTGCTGGGATTACAGGCGTGAGCCACCACGCCCGGCCATTTTTTTAATTCCAAAAGTAAAAGTTTAGCCTTTACGTTTCGACTGAGTGATTATTCTGTGCTGATTTATAAGAAGACATTTGCCAACAAGACCTTGGTTTTGACTTCTTGTGTTTTTGTAGTGGGATGATGGGCTTCTGGTAATGTTGCAGCATACTGAATGTGCCCATTATTTGTAGAGAACAGAGGTAGTTTTCTTGGAAATAAAGATGGTTTGTACTGACCATCTGCTTTTTTCAAGTCTTCTTTGAAATATGTTACATATGTTGGGAAGGAGGATGGTAGATGGAGGCTTCATCTATAGACTTGAAACAGAGCTGAGCTATTTGTTCAGCCAAAGAGTGGGACCTGTGACTGTCGCCTTATTTGCATAGCATTCTTACTATGTGCTCTTGGTCTAAAATCTGGAATGAGAAACTCACGGAGATCTGTTAAAACTGTGTACTTTTACATTTACTTGTAGCTATATGATGTCCAATGGCTATAAGCCAGCCCCTTTGGATTTGTCTGATGTGAAGCTGTTACCTCCTCAAGAAATTTTAGTGGATAAACTTGCAGAAAATGCACACAATGTTTGGGCAAAAGACAGAATAAAACAAGGATGGACCTATGGCATCCAACAGGTAAGAATTGCTGGGTCAGGCATGCTGGCAAAGTTAGAAGATAGGACCATCCATCCACATGCCATTTTGCTTTGGTGTGTGTTAGATCAGAAGGAAGAGGTTGCCTTTGCACTCTGTCCCTCACACCTCAGTGTGTTCATTATTTATGGAATCATGGGGCTGGACAGAATTTGTAATGGTCACATCATAGCTCAGCAGTATTTCTGGGATGGTCCCACGTGTCTGCTGGTGAGGATGAAATGGAGGGAAAGCTAGCCCAGCAGAGCAGCAAACCAGCTGCCCAAAAGCTTTTACCTCCTTACTTCAGTCCACTGGGCCAACGATTTCTGGACAAAAGTCTTGGCCTGAGCAGGAGGCAGCTTGAAAGCCAGAGCACAGCAAGAAATTAGATAGAGTTCAGTCCCAAACCACCTGGCACACCTCTTTCCTTGAGATGGTTTCTCTCATCTTAGTAATCACCAGTGGTAGGGTTAGTATCAGGGAAGTTCAGGAGCGGCTATGTGCACATTGGTGAATTCATACTGGAGCCTCCAAACCTGCACACATCTGGAAGCCAGGAAGAATACAGCTGTGGAAACTATGGGGGGAGGAGGAGCAGCAGAGTGAAGAGGTTCAAAACAGCATGTTATACTTATGAGTTTGGGTGACTTATCTCTACAATTGTCCCTATTGTCTTCTTAGTCCCTCCTAAGGAACTGAGAGGGACATTACTACAAATGTGTGTCCTCTGCCATGAAATGAACACACTGTGGCTCTGCCACCTTTTCCGATGTTTCTCCATGAAGGCTTATTAAGCTGTCATGATGAGGCTATAGCAACCTAAATCATGACATGATCTTTCATAGGGAAATCATTATACAAATCTCCATCTGCTTTGCCTTGGGAATGGAGGTTTCTAACCAATTCTGTGTCGCTTCATTTTACTCACAGGCTGGTATTATTAAAAGTGTTTTTGTTTTGTTTTGTTTTGTTTTGTTTAATGAGACTCTCACTCTGTCACCCAGGCTGGAGTGCATGACCTCAACTCACTGCAACCTTCATCTCCTGGGTTCGAGTGATTCTCCTGCCTCAGCCTCCCGGGTAGCTGGGATTACAGGCAGTCACCATCACACCCAGATAATTTTTGTATTGTTCGTAGAGATGGGGTTTTACCGTGTTGGCCAGACTGGTCTCGAACTCCTGACCTCAAGTGATCTGCCCACCTCGGCCTTTCAAAGTGCTGGGATTACAGGCATGAGTCACCACGCCCGGCCAAAAGTGTTTTTTACTGCTAGCTTTGAGCATTAGTAAAATGTTTCCATTTATAGTCATTTAATCTGGAGAAGAAGTGGCAAGTATGTACATTGGTAAATGTGAAGGCACTGAGGGAAGCGCTCATAGACCTAGAGCTGCCAGAAAGCCAGGACTGTTGCTGGGAATATGTGAACAGGGCGAGCTGTGGTGAAGGTGAAATGTTTTCTTGGCTCCTTTTTTCTCTGGCTTCACATAGGATTTGAAGAACAAAAGAAATCCCCGTCTGGTGCCATATGCATTACTGGACGAGCGTACCAAGAAGTCAAACAGGGACAGCCTGCGGGAAGCTGTGCGCACTTTTGTTGGTTACGGATATAACATTGAGCCATCAGACCAAGAACTAGGTAATGAGTTGAGAGTGTTTATTCTGGCCCCAGTTTACTAAACAGGTCCTCCTCTTGGGGTGTCCTAACTTCAAATAGGTCTAACTTGTACTATTGGAAATAGTCTTGGGGCTGAAGAGCACTAGACTAAATGGTGTGATTTTTTTATTATTATTATTTGGGAGACCATGTTTGATGTAAATCATCATCCCATTGACAGATTTTCTGTGATGAGCACTTCTGTGACTTATTCCTACAAGGAATAGGTGATCTTCCAGGGTAGCTGAGCTTTTCAGAATACCTGATGAAAACCAAGTCACTGATTTTTGCTCTTATTTTCCAAATGTGTGAATATCAGCTTACTTTTAGATCAGGTAATCATATCTCCAAATTAAAAGCTTGTTCAGATTAAAATCTGAACAACAGCTTAAAATTGATGAGCATGTTATCGTCATCCCGCGCCCCAGGAGGTATCGTAGGCCACATGGGCAGAATTGTAAATCATTAAGGGGATGGTTTTGAAGTCCAATCTGGGTTTATACCTTTGCTCCTCTGTTCATTGGCTCTGTGACACTGAATAAATTATTTTACCTCTTTGACCCTGAGTTTCTTCATCAGTAAAATGAAGAGAATATTAGCTACCTCATAGGTTTATTGTGAGGGAAACCTGAGAAATGGTCTCTAAAAGACCTACTGTGAAGCAATCCCTCAGTCAATGGTAGCTCGTATGGTGATGATAATGATGGTCTATTATGAACAATGCCATACTGGACATACTGGATAGTAGTCGACCTATAGTCAGTCTCAGATGTTCTCATCAAATTCTTTTGAGTAATGCTACTGAATTATTAAAGGCCTATGTTTTCTCTTTCCCTTCCACACCCTCTGTTCGCCTTCCTTCTCACAATAGCTGACTCGGCTGTGGAGAAAGTCAGCATAGACAAGATCCGATTTTTCCGGGTAGAGCGATCTTATGCAGTGAGATCTGGAAAGTGGTATTTTGAGTTTGAGGTGGTGACTGGAGGAGACATGCGAGTTGGCTGGGCCAGGCCAGGCTGTCGGCCTGATGTGGAACTGGGGGCCGATGACCAAGCCTTTGTGTTTGAAGGCAGCAGGGTGAGTCCATATATCTAGCAAACACACGTCCTCAGACCAAGTTTTCCTTCTCCAAACATTTTTCTGGAAGCTCAAATTACTGGATCTCTTGACTTCAAAGTGAGTGGCCACCACCACTGGCTAATGTAAACGTAGAATGAGCATCGCCTGGTGACTCTTTCTTTGCTCTTCACTCTGTTGATGGGGAGCACTGTACCCCAAATCCTTTCTACAATCACCTTCATATCTGGTTTTGCACCCAAGCCCATTGACTCCACTCTGGAGGTGACACAGAGATCACTAGGCAGCCAGTATGTCAGGAAATCTTACCAGTTTTCCCTAGAGAGAATCCTGATTATTGCCATGGCTGTGACTAGAACCAGAGACTTGGGCTACCTTGTGTGTCTTGGTTTCATTTATAACATAGACCACTCCTCCTTGTTGGTTATCCTTGAGTGCCCCCTGGAAGTCATGTACCACTACTAGTTAGGAGATAATGCAGATACGGTCATTTATCCAGCTGCAGGGGCCTCTAGAAACTCCATTTCTCTAAGCCCTAGAGTCTTGTTTTCTAGGGCCAGCGTTGGCATCAAGGAAGTGGGTATTTTGGGCGTACGTGGCAGCCAGGAGATGTGGTCGGATGTATGATTAACCTGGATGATGCTTCAATGATCTTCACGCTGAATGGGGAGCTGCTGATCACCAACAAAGGCTCTGAACTTGCCTTCGCTGACTACGAGATTGAGAATGGTAAATCTAACACCCTCTGCCAACCCCAGCTCCATGAGGCTGGAGAAAAATACAGGGAGAGCTGAGCGAACTCCTCTACTTCCTTATTTGGCCTACACTATCCTTTGCACATTTGAAAATCCTAATGGTGAAGACGATCCCTTAGACTAGCAATTTCAAAGAATTAGGGGAGATAATAGTGATAGTTGGTGTGTGCAGCATACATACAAATTCCGAACTCTCAGATGCGTTAACCAGGAAGCTAATTCCTTGCCCTGTGTCTTGGCATTTTAAGATTCTCCAGGTTTCCCAGTATTACAAAGAAAATGCTTATTGTATATGACTAATGTCCTTGACAGGAGAGAAAAATCAGTGAATTAAAGAATTATCCTTTTATTCGGATTTGAATTGTCAGCCTGCATGTTTGTTTAATTGAACTTGATGCTTTGAAGAGAACCATTGAAACACGAAAGTTAGACTTAGCTATTTCCTTGAATGAAATAGAATTTATTTTGAAATTCAGACACACTGTGAAACCCAACCAGAGTTGCAGTTTTTAATGTCCATGAATAGACCACAGTCAGGGGCGTGCTTCCAGCTACACAAAGGAGGAATTGGAGCTTATTATTTCTTGTCTGTATAACTACATTACGTACACAAGACTCTTAGTATATAGGGGGAACAGTGTAATGCAAGTCAGCAGACTTGCTCCTAACAAGCCCATTGGCTCCCAAAGCGTATTTGTTTGACCTCTCTTGGCTTTACTCTCTTCATCTATATCGGAGAATATAAGGATTGATGAAATAAAATCTAATGTTCTTCACAGATACAAAATTCAACGGCAATGACTTAACACCTGTTGTGTGAATGCCCTTATGCCTGGTGCTCTGCCACGCTGTTTCCTCCTCACGGACGAGAAGGGGGCTGTTCTGGGTCAGGAGACCTGGACTCTCACCCTGCCTCTGCTCCTGCCTACCCAGGACATCTTAGTTGACTTTATTTATCCATTTGGGAACTCGTTTTCCTCTCTGTAAATGATGAAGGCTCCTTGTAGCCCTAAATTTCTGAGACTTTACAGAAAGAAACACTTCCTACCTAGAGAGCTAAAACGATACAACTGCATAGGAAGAGAACACAAATACATGAAAGTGTGTGTATGTAATATACATGCTCTTTCCAGAGCATTTTTAGCTTTATAAATGACTTTCGCACGTTTTCTCAGACACTTGTTGTCTAAAATATGCATATCGAACTGTACCTTTCAAGGTTTTTCTAAGAGCCAAATATTTGGAGAAATAAAAAGCTTACAAGTCATATTTTCCTAAAAAGATAAATGACGAAAGTCAAATGGGGTCATATTTTAATGCCTTCCGAAGAGGTTTAAAATCAAAGTTTTAAAGAAATAACTCTGTTTTTGAAGACAGGTGAGAATGATGTTGCCAGAGGAAGGAATGGCCTGTGTGCTGGTTCAGAGGCAAAGGAGAGAATTTCTGTGGGTGGACATCAGGACAGTGTACAAGGACCACCAGGTGCTTCCCAAGCACCCCCGTCACGCAGTGCCCTCCTTCTGAGGCCAGGAGGAAAACAGCCTCGGAGATTCAGGCACATCTCCAAGGAAAGTCTTTCTCTGGGATAGAAAGAGTCCAAAAATCAGGGCCTTTTCCAGGCTCTACTATTGTGTGAACTGGAAGAGGGTACTTGTCTGTTGAAATCTGAGGAGGAGATAAGAATCTCGTATGTTGTGCAGAGTTACAAGAACTTTGTAAAGTCCAAAGCCTTAATACTCAAGGTATGGTCTGCTTGTTAGCAATGAGGAATCTCAGCCCGACCCCAGACCAGAATCAGAATCTGCATTCTGACGTGACACTCTGGTGATTTGCATGCACACTGAAGTGTGAGAGCAGAGTGGTCTAAAGCATACGCAAATGTGGGTAGTAGCAGTATTCAGGAGCTCATTTGTTAGTTGTAAAAAAGATGATAATGCAGAGCAGTAAGTTATCAATGGTGAGTGACTAATACAGAATGAAAAGTCTATATGAATGGGATATGAATTGCATGTTAAATAAAGAATACAAGATGTCTGTGTAAGGAGAAGGCTAGTCCTGTCAGGGGATATAACAAGAGTAGTTCTGTGGCTCCAGGAAGCTACAGGAAAGGGTAGAAGATTTGTGTTTGGAATGTATGGATGATGACGCTGGAAAGGTAGATAAGGTGCAGATTATAGGTTCAAATACTGAGACTCAGCCTTTTCGTTCAAGAAACTATTGTGTTCTCTGAGCCAAGCACCCCTGGACTTCACCCTCTAGGAAATGGGGGGCCGTTATGGGGTTTGAGCAGAGGAACACTATAAAGGGGAAGGATATTTGAGCATATCCCTGCTTTTAGAGAGCGTCTGTATTGTAATGGAAGTAATGTTCCATAGGCCTCTTGTGTACAGGGATGTGATTTGACCTTCAGAATAACAAAGTATTATTAGGATGCTGTTTAATAATAGAATTGTACGGTAATGTGTTAGCACATTATACTGTCGTATTACAATGCACTTTAATAACAGAGACATGATGATTGGAAAGCTCTTTCAATTCTGCAGTGGCTTGTGAGTTGGTGGAAGGGTAATTATAAGGAAGTCGACGTGCCATTCTTTGATAACAGTAGCCCAAAGGCCTGGAATAACCGCATAGCATCTCTCTTCTCTCTGTGTCAAGTGGAAAGAGGTAGCAATTCTTGCCTTGAGTTGTTAGGAAAAGCATCTGTTGAAAATAAAACATGTTATAAATTGTAGCGCCTACCACCCCCCACCCCATAAAGCAAAATGCCCTGCTTGCTTGTGTTGTTCTGGTCGCCAGCATGTCAGCTTTGATATCAGCCATTACCCCAGTGGGAGCTGGGCCATGGGAAGCCTTTTGCCTTTCTGGGGAAGCAGTGCGGGCAGATATTTTAGTTCATGGCTGTTTTTACCTCTGGCTTACTTATAAGTTGTCATTTCCATCCTCTTATGCATCATAGATTATATGCCTTTATCTGCTTCATTAGAATTTTCTAATTAATGTTCCCTCTCCTGGTCCCTGGACTGGACCATCACAGCTCTCAGTGTTGTCACCTAGAAGTATCTGAGAGCTCAGAAGCTCCAAGGCAAACCGTTTGCTATCAGCCTTCTCTTTTCCTCTGTTTAAAGGAAAGGCAGATAAAATCCGGAACATCCTGCTAGACCTCAGAATGTGACATCGGGAAGAGGCTTTGGTGTGGTCTCCTGTGCTGCCTCTCTGCCAGGCGCTCCCCCGAGGGACATCCTGCCTCCTGTTACAGCTTTGGTGTCTGCAGGGGCAGCCTCCCAGGCCGTTCCTGCCCACTGACCTGTCGGGTTTAACAGATGCCTCATTTCTGTTGGCAGCTTTTCAATAGGCAGAAAATGAAACTTATCTGCAGGAAGTGTCACTGCCACCTGCAGTCATACACTCTGGTACCCAGGGTCCCCTGTCATTCTCTCTCCAGATGGGTCTTGTGTTTCAGAAAGTGGCTGTGGCAGGGGAGCATGGCCTATTGTTTCCTTTGTTTTCTGCAAGGCTTGTGACCATCTCCGTGTTGTCCTGTAACTCTGTCTTTGCAAAGCTTAGCAGGAAATGGGAAGGAAGGGGTACAACATGTGTTGCTGGACTGAAACTCCCAGAAACACCCCAGGAACGGTCTGAGCGGTCATCTACCTCCCTGTCTCTAAGATGTCAGCTTTTCCCTTGCTGGTAGCTATTCTCTTTTTTGTGTTCCTTTAGTTTACAATGGTTTGAAAATGGATCTCTCCTTTGGATTTTTGAGAGCGCTGGTTTCTTTGCAATCTCCTGGAATTATAAGATTACCCTCCTGCTCTCCCTCTTCCTAATCAGAAAACCAGTATGAGGCCTTATAATACCGAGTGTATCAGAACTGGGGGTCCTCTACAAAATGTAAATGCATATATTCTTGCCATTGCTTTCCTGGGACAAGAACTTCTGTATACAACTTGGCTGAAGACTGTGCCGTTTGCAGATTTTCTTCTCAAACCTCTGCGGAGTTGTCAGCATGATTGTATCTATTAGGCTGCATGTAGGGAGGTGGCATTCTTTTCCCTCTTATTTTTTGTCTTCTCCAGTCTCATTTGAGGCTATGGGTTAATGAAGCTGTGTGCAACATGGAAATCCTTCTTTATGACAGTCAGATAGTAAGGCCACATGACCTTGCCCAGGGGGTCCTTTTAACCAGGTGAATTCTGGAGTGCCATGTGGTGGGCTGTGTACAGGTAGCCCTTTTCCTCTAAGGGCCCTGGAGCGTGTTGTGGTCATGGGTCTCCATCTGTCTAATCTAGAGACAAACAGGTGAACTACCTGACACGTTGGAAAATCATTTGAAAAGCAATGTAACTGATACAAAGCAAGTTAGCTTACATGACAATTAGGAAGCAGGCATCCTGGCCTCAGTCCGCATTGTTTGCTGTGGACTCCTGCTCAGGCAGCTTCGTTCACATGCTGACTCTGCAGTTTACCAGGTAGCAGATGTTGAGCAAGTCCACTTTCTAGGTCTCAGTTTCCTCATCTGTAAAATTGGCATAATAATGAGATATATCTGCAGAGCATGAAGCCTGACATTTACAAGGTATTTGGTAAATATTTCCTATTGTGGTTTATCATGCCATGGTTGTTCCCCTTATCTATCTTTCCTGAAGAGTTATAAAGTTACAAGATTTTTAAATGCCTCAAATAAAGAAGTTTTAGAAATGCAGATATTAGCTAGATCCTCCTTAGCCAAGTGGAGGGAGCTGATTAAATGTATCTAGTTATCGAATCATTTTCTCCAGGAGAAAGCGCTGGTGCTTTATGAGAATTAATCTTTCCTCTCTGTCCTTTCGGATGTTCTCTTTTCTGACTCAAGCCTTAGATTTAGCTTTTCTGCTACTGTTTTACAGACCTGTCCCAGCCGCGTCCACTTAGCCTCCTGGAGGTCCCCAATACTCTGTGCCTCCCGTTGCTCTTGCATCCATGACTTTCGTTACATACTGTCTTTTCCCATGGAGTGTGCAACTCTCCCCGTAGAGAAGGCTTCTGCCCCACAGAGGCAACACTTTACTCCCTAGTGAATGCAGTCCTTTGGCCCCGGTCATAACTACCGTTTAAATCTGGGGCATTCGTCCCCTGAACACTCACTCCCTCTCACACACTGACTGGCAGCTGGCCTATGACTCGAGGATAAAGGATCTCATCCCATTTTGTCACTTGCCCTTCCCGTGATCTTGGTCAAGTCCATTAACTCCTCATGTCCTTAGTTTTAGCCTTATTAAAGTGCTGTCCTCTCTACTGATGCTTAGGAATGAGGAGGAGCTCAGCATCCTTAGGAAAAAAAAGAAGTCTTATGCAATTATTACCTTTTCCCCCTTACGTTGTCAACGGGTCTGTGACTAGGACATTATTTTTATGTCCTGAGGTCAAATCCTCATTGTTGCTGCTTCGCACTGAGGCTTTCACCCCTGCTGCTCACTTATTGCACCACCCAGATTCATGGAGAAGAATGGAACAGGGAGGTTTTCTTAAGCTGTCCTATTCTGTGCTCACATCAAGGCTGGACTGTTTCATGATCTTCATGTTCACGGCTCCAAGATAAACCTATACTGGTGGCTTTCTTGGTTCAGTTACCTCCCTTAGTAGAATAACCAAAGTACTGTCTTGGGATTAGGGATGGTTTACAGCAAACACATTCACTGTTTTATATTCCATACCTTGTCCCCACTTCTGTAAGCTCCTTGGGGTTGGGATAGTTTCTTCTTCCTTCACATCTTGTCGTGGCACATAGCAAAACCATCTTTCCCAACGGGGAGCCTAGAAATTTTACTGGCAAGCAATTCTTATTCTACACTGTAGTCAGATTTTCAAAGGTTCTTTATTTATAAACATGTCTGTCTATAGAAAGGAAATGGTTTCATCCATTGCAGCCCCTGTCACAAAAATACCAGAAGCATAGTGCTCAGGATGTTACATGCACAGGTATGCAGCATCCATTGATTAGCCATTGACTGTCCTGAGAGGTAGGGGTCCTAGTCTGTCCTCTTGGCAGCACTGCGAGGAGGCTTTTTGTACAAACATCACTGCCGGTTTGCTAGGATCACATTGATATTCTCTCTTATTTAGACACGGTATTAAACACATCTGTATCCTAAGTGAGTTTATAGTTTCTAAAAGCAACCGCATAGCTTGCAAGAGATTTACATTTCACTTACGTAACTTATTATTTACATAGAAACTTCGTGGCTTAGATAATAGTATATAAACCTCCATCTAGGAAGAGGGCATCTTGGCCTTGGTGTCTATGAAAGAAAGTTTTTACTGTTAGATGTAAATGCTCCCGAAATTGACCTTTAAATGTCCCCTGAAATGACCACTCTTATCCTAGGGAGTAACACTGCTTTCTTCTGTAGGGACCTCCAGCCCCTGCCTCATCCAGCAGCCCCAGAACTACTCCTACCCTTCCAGGCACGCTCTGCAGCCTCCAGCTGTCCTCCGGCCGCCTCCCTGCCTCTCACATCCTCCCAAATCCAACATAATTAGCGCTTTTCCCTGTGTTGCTGATTTGTTGGTCCACAATTATGATGTATAAATAGCCCACAAACAAGAACACCAAACAATTTGAACTTCGGCTTCGGTCTGTTTTGAGTGGTAGTTTTTTAACATGATCAGGCTGCAGATGTGAGCTTGGAGAGATGATAGCTGTAGGAAGGAAGAGAAGAGCTTTCTCTGGCTCCTGCTTGAAACTCTGCCTTCCTGAGGAGGCAACGAGGAGGACCGTGGGCTAGGAGACTGGGTGTTTGTAAATTGTATTTTGTTAACAAGCACAATCATAGTGCTAGCATTTAAAACTTCTTAGAATCCTACTCTCAAAATGTGAAGGACCTTTCATGTCACTGGGGAAGATTCTGGGGTCCACAAAACTTGGGCAACTTGCACCAAGTCATTTTTTTTTATTTTAAATAAATTTTATTTTGTATATTTAAGGTGAACAACGTGATGTTATGAAATACATCGAGATAGTAAAAAGGCTACTACAGTGGAGCAAAATAACATATTCATCATCTCAAATAGTTACCCGTCTTTTTGCTTTTGTGGCAGAAATCTCACCAAGTCATTCTTTAGGCTCACTGCACTGTTTTGGGTAGTAGTTAAATTTTCCCAGGGCCTAAGATCAATTTTAACTAAGGGACAGATAAAGAATTTCACTTTTTCTCTTACTGGTTTTGCCTTTCCAGTTGATATTTATTTATATCTTAAGAATATTCTTAACTGGATGATTTTTTTCCCAAATCATTTTGAACCAAGCTCACTTTTCTTTCCCGTGTACCATGGGCAGTGGTGGTCTCCACGTGGCCTCCTGTTGTTGATTTTATGTGCCAGGAAGGAAGAAAGAAAGAAAAAGAGGATTGTGTCCCATCTGTCCTACTGGGAGTCAAAGCCCTTAAGGAAGAACAGATTCAGCTTCCTCACAGTGTCCTGGGATGGTGCCCTCGGGCTAAAGCAGGGCTCTCTATTCTGCAGGCTTTGTGCCCATCTGCTGTCTGGGGCTGTCTCAGATTGGCCGCATGAATCTCGGGACAGATGCCAGTACCTTCAAGTTTTATACCATGTGCGGTCTGCAAGAGGGCTTTGAGCCTTTTGCTGTCAACATGAACAGAGATGTTGCTATGTGGTTCAGCAAGCGCCTCCCGACGTTTGTCAACGTGCCAAAGGACCATCCACACATAGAGGTAATGTTACACAATGTGTGTGGCCCTGGCAGGTCAGGTGGGCCAAGGCCCGAAGCCCCCCCCAGGTCTCCTGTCAACAGGCAGCTGCTTACCTAAGTCCATGCCCTGGCTACTTACCAGCCATCTCCCCGCTGGCCCTCAGAGCCGCAGTTGCAGGCACCTTAATTGGGGCCGCCCAGTGGCATCTCACGAGAGACAGCAGCCTTGCACATACAACCCTGCAGATCGACTCTCAACATTTTGGTCCACCGCATTTGCTCTGGATGTTCCTGTACTGTATTGTCATAGTAATATAGTATCTGGAGACCTTAAACCTTTTTTTTTTTAAGTTCAGGCTGGATGTGGTGGCTCACACCTGTAATCCCAGCTTCTTGGGAGGCTGAGGTGGGAGGATCCCTTGAGCCCAGGAGTTCGAGGCTGCAGTGAGCTATGATCACATCACTCTACTGTAGCCTGGGTGACAGAGAGAGACCCTGTCTCTTGAAGCAATTCTTTTATTTAAAAAATTTAGGCCAGGCGCAGTGGCTCACGCCTGTAATCCCAACACTTTGGGAGGCCGAGGCGGGCGAATCACAAGGTCAGGAGATCAAGACCATCCTGGATAACATGATGAAACCCCATCTCTACTAAAAATACAAAAAACTAACTGGGTGGGGTGGTGGGCACCTGTAGTCCCGCTACTCGGGAGGCTGAGGCAGGAGAATGGTGTGAACCCGGAAGGCGGAGCATGCAGTGAGATCATGCCACTGCACTCCAGCCTGGGCGACAGAGCAAGACTCCGTCTCAAAAAAAAAAAATTTAAAAGTTCAGTAGCTATATTCAAGATTATGTGTACTGAACATGTATGTTCTTACCCACCCGTGACTTGATGTCTTGTAGGACCTATTTAATTTTTAGATGGTGTTGCCAAGATTTTAAGCTGACGTGTGATCATTGAGTAATCTATCCCCATCTTCTAGGGGGAGCCTAACTTTGGTTCTGGCCCTACATCGACTTAGACTTGCCTCTGTTTTGGTTCACAGACCATGGTTTTTCCATGGTGGATGGGAGAAGAGTGTTGATTTAAAAATAAAATGCCAGACAGATCAGCCCCATTGCAGCTGTAGTCAAAGTAGATTCAATGGTTTGCTTCAACCTCACTGTAAGTTCCTTCACTCATCCTCCCATCTGAATTCAACAAGCATCAACCTTAATGCCCCACTTCTTCCTCAGTTAAATAGCAGAGACTTTTATTTCTCTGATTCCTCCCTAACCATTACTTTAGAAGACTGGCTCTTAAACTTTTGGAGGTCATAAACCCCTAGAGGCCCTCTGCTTAGAAAAATATAAAACCATACAAATATGAAGTATTCTCATAGGACCCAGGACACGAACAGCTCTCCAGAGAGCAAAGAGAGGCTCAGATTGTAAGAAGATTATTATTGTAAGCCTCAGTTCATTTCCCCTGTATCCCCGCATTTCCCTCTCCACACACATTGCAAAAATCCATTTCTGACCTTTTCTCCCCCAACTGTGCCCCCTGCAATGCTTGTGCCTAGGAACTGCAGCTTTCTCCAGTATTGGGAGGAGGCTCCAGGAGCCTCAGCCTTCAGACCATGACTGTGGCAGAGATGAGAGCTGGGCTGGGTTGGGAGGGTGCCCGCCTGAGGAGCTGGACATCCTTCCTGAGCTTTGGGATTACTTTTGCCCCTTCCCTTAGATGTTCTCATGCCCAGTGACAAGCACAGCCCTTGGAAAGATTATCTTCTTTAGCCGCTTGCCCCCTGCCCTAAAAGTTTAGCCTCTGTGGACACTATGCTGTGTCTGCCAGATGCCGCCCCACTCTGGCGCATTTATTCTCCACCCTTGGCTTTACAGAGAACCCAGTGAGCATGTTTTTAAATCTCTAATTTCCCTAGCCAGGAGCAGATCTGTTTCTTCCTACAGGACAAGGCCCAAGTAATGATGAGAATCATAGTTTGATTATCACTGGACACAACTTACTTCTGTAGTTCACAGAATGCCTTGCCATGTGCACGTCCACGAGGGAAGAAGGGACTGGGTCGAGGTCAGGCCCTTTGGTATGTCAAGGTAAGGACTCGTCCTGTTTCCAGGTCATGAGGATTGATGGCACCATGGACAGCCCTCCGTGTCTCAAGGTGACCCATAAGACATTTGGCACACAGCATAGCAATGCCGACATGATCTACTGCCGCTTGAGCATGCCTGTCGAGTGCCACTCTTCCTTCAGCCACAGCCCCTGTCTGGACAGTGAAGCTTTCCAGAAAAGGTGAGGGTGAGGCCTCCAGTTCTCAGAGGCACTCGTATCTGCTGTAAAGTGGGCTTTCTGCTTTTTACCCTAACTCAGCACACAAACTCCATAGATAGGGTTCTCTCTGCCTTCAGCCAGGTTAAAAAAAAAAAAAAAAAAAAAAGGGAATGTGTGTGCACACATGTGCATACAAGTACACGTGTGTGTTTGTGCCGTGCATAATTAAGGTGCCAATCATGCTAAACAGATGCATCTGGTGGTAAAGTTTCTGCTCTTCTTGAAGTCTGGGCCCCTACCTTCCTTGCTGCCCACAACTCCTGTGTTTTGTGAGGGCATAAGAGGGTGCAATTATTTTTGGTGTTGTGTGTAATTAGAAGTTTCTGGAGGCAGATACTGCCTCCTTTGCATAACTATGGGCATTGTCCAACTCTGCAGCTGTGTGATTCATGGGCCATGTGTCTTCTTTCTTCCTGATAAGGAATATATTCCTTGCTGTCTTTCTTTCCCCGATGTCTATTTTTAATCATTGATGTATGTCTGCTGCCTGGAGCCGTCTTGTTGGGGTTTCCTCTAGAGTTTTGCTTTCTACCAAGCTTTTAAACAAGCACAGCTGCTTGAGAGAATAGGATAACCTATTCAGAGGTATCCCTGCTTATACTATTGCAGTCTTCCATCCTCACTCTCAACTTACCATCTAACTTACCATCTGGGCTGAGGGATAAGAGTTGGGAGTTACATCCCTGCCTTGTGTTAACAGCTTACAAATGAACAGTCCCAAGACTGGTTGCAATCACTTGTGTCTAGGAAGCAGCCACTTTACTAAACTTGCCTTGATCATTAAAGGTAGATCGGTTGCCTGTCGGAACTGTGGGATTCTCTATACAGCTGACTAACTAAAACATGGATTATCTTTCCCCCAGGAAACAGATGCAAGAAATACTCTCTCATACAACAACAGTAAGTAAATGTGCTCAATTATGGTTTTAATTATTTGATTCTTCGTTGTGCCTGGTAATATGCCCCTTACAGCAAAGATCTGTCTAGAGATCCTCTTTAATTGCCAATTACTCTGTCTTTTAATATCCATCTTGATGCTTCCAGAACACATCTATGGCATTTCTCAAGTGGGGAAAAGAAATACAGTTACTCAGTGCAAAGCAAAAGCTCTACCTGGAGCTCCTAACTGGGCATCATTGGGTTCTTGTTGCCCATTTGCCATCAGGAACCCAACACAGCCTTTCTGACTGAAATGAGCATCAGTGGAGGGCGCTCAATTCAATCTTTTGGTTTGCTTTTTTTGTGTAAACTTTTGTGAGTCAGCTCCCCCGTGTCTCTGTGCAGTACTAGGAGTGATGTTAAAAGCAATCAAATGAGAAGAAGAGCAAGAAGCCAACGCAGAAGATGGAAGCTACTTTTGGTCCCTAGACAGTAGTCAGAAAGCACCTCCTGATTTTTCTTTCTTTTGCTCGTTCTTCTTTAGCATCTGGCAAAAAAAAAAAAAAGGTTTATGGAAGCAATGCATGTGTGTCAACCCTTCTTTAAAGTTATCCAACAATCCTGAATTTGTAGGTTCACTTTCATCAGGAGTAAGATTCTTGCTGCAGTGAATCACACACTTAGTGTGTGTGGGACACTGTGCTTGGCACATTGTCACCTTCCCATTTAATCTCCATTTAATTCATTTAAAATTAATCAGCAAGCCCTGAAATGGATAATATGATGCATAATATTATGCACAGAGAGGACAAATGGTTTGTCCAAAGTCACTTGATGAATACCTGGCAGTGTCAAGATTCAAACCCAGGTTTGTTTAGCTGACCCTTTTTTTCTTCTGGTCAAGAAAATTTGACAGACTACAAGAAAGAGCCACTTCATTAAGAATGAATCTGCTCAGTTTCATAAGGAAAATGATGAGGTAGTCACCTGCCTCAGTGCTGTAGCTATTGTTGTAATACAGTGATAACCCCATGAACTGTGTGAGCTCTGCCAAAAACTGCAATACTTCTCAATACTGCCTATAGTTGAGTGTGACAGCTACATAAAGCACATTTGGCCATGACATGAACTCTTTCTTAAGCAACCTCTTTCAAGATTTTCCAGAAAAAAGCACTGGACCTCCTTGTAGAAGGAGAAAGTGTAACAGGAACGCTCTGAGCCTTGACCACTCTCTCTCTGAGGGCAGGGACTGTGCCCGCTCTCTCCTGCAGCCCAGATCTGCCCTGGTGCCCAGGGGAGGGTTAGGGCTCTGTGCTGCCATTCTGAGCAGCTGCCACTGCTTCCATCCACAGCATCTCCTGATTTCAGCACCAGCGTCTTCTGGGCAAAGGGTGGTAGATTAGCTTAAGCATTTGCTTTGCCAGATGCTACAGCAAAATAGAAAGGAAAAATTAGGAAGCCAGAATCCCTATTCAGCCTTCCTTCCAGATCTAGCATGTAGTCTACCTCTACTAGTGTGCACTTTTCCAGAAAAAAAAAAAAAGGGCCAAGTGAGCTGCTGTGTTATTTCTGCCTCTTGAGCCCTCTCTCCTCAACTGGATGGGGGCCATTGACTCCCATCTGCATTCTCTCCACAGCAGTGCTACTATGCCATCCGCATCTTTGCTGGACAAGATCCATCCTGCGTCTGGGTCGGATGGGTGACTCCAGACTATCACTTGTACAGTGAAAAGTTTGACCTGAATAAAAACTGCACAGTGACTGTCACCCTAGGGGATGAAAGAGGCCGGGTACACGAAAGGTAAGGGGGCTTCCAAGTGGCAGGATTAGCCATCGGGCTTCTCAGTCCCTCGCCCCAGTCTTTTTCTTCTATCCCACACCCAAAGAAGGAAACATCTCAGCCTCTCTTAAAAGGAGAAAATGAAGTACAGGCTTCAGATAACAAACCAGTACTATGACAGTGAGAAAAAGTGCTAGTGAAAATAGAGAAGAATTTCATCATGTATATAAACTGTGACCCAGGGATGGAAAATATAGACAGACAATGGGGTACGTGATCTCTCTCTGAGTTTTTTCCAGGACCTCTGGGCAAGTCCCAATTTCTACAACATCAGAACAAGACAGAAAATCTCTGGATGCTTGAGAGAAGTTGATTCAGAAGAAATAAAAAGATACAGCACATCACACACTAACTGATACACTCAGAATTCCTCCTCCCAAGAGCTTATAATGGTTGAAAGCATAAGGAATCAAAGAGACATTGAGACTTCATGAATAATAACCACCAAATAGAAATTAGGAAACTTTAGAGGCAAGCACATTCTAGGCATACCATACACTCCAACTGGTCTGCTGGTGCTGCCGGAGAAGCGATTGTTGGCCAGATGTGCTCCAGAGGTGACTCAGGAGACCGTGGCTTGTGGTTTCCCTCTGTTCCCCACCTGCGTGAGGTACAGGAGCATCTTTCCCTATACAGCCATATGTAGAGATGTCGTAAGTTGTTTTTCAAGCTGGCCTTTGCTCCCTGCAAAGACAGGAACGTCTTGCAACCAGTGCCCTTTAGAGAATATTGGCTCACCAAAGACTAATGGCCAGAGGTGAGTCACAGTCACTGTGTCATGAGGGACCAGCAGCTGGTTAAGAGTGCTGGCTTAGACCGGGCACGGTGGCTCATGCCTGTAATCACAGCACTTTGGGAGGCCAAGGTGGGCAGATCACGAGGTCAGGAGATCGAGACCATCCTGGCCAACATAGTGAAACCCTGTCTCTAGTGAAAATATGAGAATTAGCCGGACGTGGTGGCACATTCCTGTAGTCCCAGCTACTCGGGAGGCTGAGGCAGGAGAATTGGTTGAACCCAGGAGGCGAATGTTGCGGTGAGCCGAGATCGTGCCACTGCACTCCATCCTGGCAACAGAGCAGGACTCTTATCTCAAAAAAAAAAAAAAAGAATGCTGTCTTTAGAATAAACTGCCTGGGTTTGTAGGGGTATGACATTGGACCAGTCACTTAATCTCCTTGGGCCTTGATTTCGTCATCTATAAGATGAGGATAATAGTTTCTGTTATCACGGAGTATTGTGAGGATTAAATAAGTTAATTCATAGAAAAATTCTTAGGACAGTGCCTCAACTCAGGCACTCAATAAATTTCAACTACAGTCATCCCTTGGTATCTGAGCTAGATTTGCCCCAGCATCTTCCACCTATACCAAAATCCACTCATACTCAATGACCGCAGTCAGCACTGAACCCCGGTATAGGAAAAGTCAGCCTTCCCTATACATGAGTTTTGCACCCTGTGAACACTGTATTTCCAATCCATGTGTGCTTGAAAAAAATTCGCCTTAAGTGTACCCATGTATAATGGACCCATGCAATTCAAACCCATGTTTTTCAAGGGTATAATTATTATTCCCATTATTGAATGTCCATCATTATGAAAGCCAAAATAGATGCTATGAGCAACATCTGGTTTAGATTGGAAAGGAAAGGATTCTAAAGTAATTGACCAATCCAGGCTTTGTTCTTCAGCCAGAAGAAAAGGCAGAAGTGTCCTCCTCATTTGAGTTTGTAATTCCAGTTTGCTGGCTCTACCATACGAGATCGATTACTTGATTTATCTGAGCCTCCGTGGCCGTACTTACTGTGGAATTTAACTAACATTTTAGCACCTAGGAGAAGACATACTATGTGGTACACATTCAATAATTCTTACTTCTTTGTCCTACGTAATAAGAAATAAATACAAAATCCGTTTACAGATGCTTTAGGACATTTTGAATTTAGGTCTTTAATATATGACCAAAGCCAACTGCTTCACATTCCCACAGCTTGAATACATTATTAATTGAATTCCGTATTAGTCATCAGTGTGGCTAGCATCTTAATCACTAAAAAGTAGTACTAACATGGCTGCAGTTATGGAACTCTAATAATGCTATAACTCTTTGAAAGAGGCTATTGGCACTGGCCCCTGCCTGAGGGCATTCACAGGAAGTGAGCATGAGGGCTTTCACAGGAAGTGAGTGGACCCATTGTTGCCCCAAAGGAGAGGACAGGAAATTAATGCATGCTTACCAAGGGGGAAAGTGATAGACTTCTACAGGCAGAAGGAACCTTGGCGAATCCTAATTGAACCCTTGGTTTTTCAAATGAGAACATCATCCCGAGAGGTGAAGCAACTCTCAGAATTGACAGAATCTATTCCAGGACCTACCCACCCCACGGTGCCAGATGTACTGTCTCTGCCCCTGTGTGGCTTTGCCCTCCATGCTGAGGACCACAACAGGAAGCCGGGCTGAGTCACATCACACTGACCCTAAGATGTTTAAAGGGGCTGTTCTTGCATCAGGTATAGCGTCACCCTTTGATTTGAGAAAAGTCATGTCATGTCACTTCGAGGGACCAGGTGCCTGAGCTGACGTACACCAGTGTGTGTTTAGAAGGCGAAAGAATCAGTCGTCTCTTGCCCACGGTGGGGAGCTGTGAGAATCACCTCAGCCACTGCGCATCTCCACAGCTCATCTGGGATGTGAAATCCTACAATTAAGGAATCAGGCTTTGGAGCCTTAAGGACTTTTTCATTATTACAGTTTGATTTTAAGTGTAAATACCTGTAATGGAGTTTTGTATTCTGGGGGTTGATAGACAGAAAGCTAAGCAAGGCACCTAAGTTGATGGTTAGCCAGTAGTGCGGGAGGCAGAACTCCAAGGCATTGGGAAGGACAGGGGCATATAAGTCAAGGTAGTGGCGAGGTGTCAGAGAAAAACTACTTCGTAGGGAGCCCAGGCTGGCCATCCTAAGGAATGTGGGCCTGAGTTTTCAAGTGTTTTACTGCCTTTTGCGCTGATTACCAGACTGGGACTCTGAACCCAGACTTTTGTTTCTGCCTCTTATTCCAAATCCCCATGTAAGTTTACCAAAGGTGGTCATTCACCCCATGCCTCAATTTCCCATCTCTGTGGTGGGATGCTGCCATTCCCTGATCTGTTTCACAAAGGTGTGTTGATGTTGAGTCTGGAAACAGTTCTCTGAACATTGTGCTCTTTGGAAGGAGGTAGCCTGAATAGATTGCCACAACCCTACACTGAGTGGTTCATGTCTGAGTAAATGGGGGTGAAGCTAAATAAACTCATTTAAGAAAAAAAAATTATTTGGGGCTGAACAGAAAGCTTCCTAGGAAAGTTTCTGTAGCTATTTTCATTTCATTCCTGAGTCTTGATTACAAACTGCCCCAGTCCAGATTCTCTGCCTTTTCCTGTCTTGGCTCCTAGTGTGAAACGCAGCAACTGCTACATGGTCTGGGGCGGGGACATAGTGGCCAGTTCCCAGAGATCGAATCGGAGCAACGTGGACCTGGAGATTGGCTGTCTTGTGGATCTGGCAATGGGCATGTTGTCCTTCTCAGCCAACGGAAAAGAACTGGGCACCTGCTACCAGGTAAGGGTGGCTTCTGGGGCCGAAACAGGGCCATCCCAGGCCTGGTGTTTGTGACTGTGTTCCTTGTTCTCGGTACTCAGCATTCCTGCTGAGTACCACAGTGTGTCAAGCTGATGAGCCCTTGTGGGCCATGGACCACTTAGGAAAACAAATAAACAAGAACAAAGTTACTTCAATGTGTGCAGAGAAAACAGGGCTGGGCAATCATAGTTACTGGTTGATCCAGTATGCTGGTCATCTTTCTAGAGGATGAAAAGGCTTTTCCTTGGTGTTGAGCTGTAAAAGGTTTTTCATTTATTTCATAAATATTTCTTGTGCAGCCTTATCAATTACCTGCACTATACAAGATGCAAGATGTAAAGTGTGAACAGAAATACTTCTCACTTTAAGAAACTTCTGTACTCAAAATAGAAACCTATAAAAATGGATTAATTTGCCAGGAAGTATCCCTTTTGCAAAAAGGTTATCCACATTCCCTATGACTACCTTACAGGATGCTTTAAAAATACATTTATGGGCCAGGCCTGGTGGCTCACACCTGTAATCTCAGCACTTTGGAAGGCCGAGGCGGGGGGATCATGAGGTCAGGAGATTGAGCCCATCCTGGCTAACATAGTGAAACCCTGTCTCTACTAAAAGTGCAAAAAAAATTGCCAAGCGTGGTGACCCGTGCCTGTAGTCCCAGCTACTCGGGAGGCTGAGGCAGGAGAATTGCTTGAACCTGGGAAGTGGAGGTTGCAGTGAGATGAGATCACGCCACTGCACTCCAGCCTGGGCAACAAAGCAAGACTCCCATCTCAAAAAAAAAAAAAAAAATTAATATAAATAATGTGTTTCCTCGTTTCCTGGACCGTGAACTTCCATAGAGCTACTCAGGAAAACCATCCATTATACACATGTAGGTTTAACTGTCATTAACCACAAGCAGCCTGATCTCTTCATTCTTGATGGCCAGGCGAGCTTGGGAAACTGCCACAAATCAAATCCTCTTGAAGTTTTGTAATGAAGGTTAGCACACTGAAATATGTGAGAAGTACTTCAGAAAGAAACCTATCTAACCAAGCAATTCGCAAATTATTTGACACAGAAAAGCACTTTATTAACTTTAAGAACCAGTAATATTCTGTGAACCTAGAGTTCCACAGAGCATACTATGGGACATGGGAAGTTAACGAATTAATGTCTGTGTTAAACATTCTTGACTCTCCAGGGTAGAATAGAGAGTCACAAGTATTTGTAGACAGAGAACGCGATACGAGTTCAAAAAAGGAAGAGCTCATTCCATCACGAGCAGTCAGGAAAATGTTCATTAAGGAGAAATCTTGATTTTTTTTTTTTTTTAAGGAAAAAGCATTTGTATAGGTCAGGCGTGGAAGCTCACACCTGTAGTTTCAGTATCTTGGGGAGACCGAGGCGGACAGATCACTTGAGCTCAGGGGTTTGAGACCAGCCTGGGCAACATGGTGGACCCTCGGCTTTACAAAAACTACAAAAATTAGCTGTGTGTGGTGGCATACACCTGTAGTCCCAGCTACTCAGGAGGCTAAGAGAATCGCTTGAATCTGGGGAGGTCAAGGCTGCAGTGAGCCATGGTTGTTCCACTACACTCCAGCCTGAGTGACTGAGTGAGACCCTGTCTTAAAGAATGAATGAGTTTTCATGGGTAGAAAGAGAAGAGTGTTGAATACATAGCTCAAGAAGCATTATGGAGGTAGGGAAGCATGAAGTGTGCTTAAGGATCAGTGGACATCGCATAGGGCTCTTACAGTTATTGGTAAGAAATGTATTTGGAAAACTAGGGAGGTATAGATAGGAAATGGGGAGCCATTGAAGGTTTCTGAGCAGAAGAGCGGCATGCAGTATTTAAGGAATCCAGCAGTTTTTCAGGGTCACTGGTTTACCTAACTATAGCAAATTAAAAACATCCTGCTATGATGTACATGGATACAACTCCTGATTCTTAAGTCAGCCTCAGGTTACAGCCTCAAGGCTGAAAAGCCTCTTGGCAGCCAGTTCTCTGGCCTGTGGTTGGAGAGATGAGGTAAGGTAGAGAGGAGACAGAGTAGCCACCTCCCATCTGAAATGTTCATTGACTAAGAACAGATGGAGCAAACCCTTCCTGGGGGCGGGGAACAGCCTGCTGGCACACAGGCCGCCACCTTGTCTCTCCAGCACCTCCCGCAGCGCATGACCCTCTCGGCACCTCCTCCTCCTCCTGAGAGAAAGTGGAATCATCACCACTTGGCAGGCTTGCTTCAGCCGCTGGGGCACAACCAGCTGTTTCCAGAAAGATGCACTCGCAAAGCCAGTCTTTGAGACAGAAAGTGAAGTATTATTCTTCCAGTACTTTTTCATGATTCTATCTCCTCCACCCCCAAATCCCCTGAGAAGTGTTTTATATACGTTACTGCTGTCCTTCAGAATCCATTATTTTTTTCCCATTAACTTTAGAAACGAGTGTAACTGAAGGGCCCTCCCTGAGCTGCAGAGAACGCTAAAGCGTCTCGTAACTTTTAAGACTAGCTGATCTTTGGAAGTTCAAAAAAGTTAATTAATTTTTTCACATGGCATTTGCAGCAGCAGTGACTTGTCTGCTTCAGGAAAGAGCCCGTGATGTTGAAGAGGAGGACACTGTGGCAGCTTTAGCCCACCTTTCACCATCCTCCTGGGTGATACAGGCTGGTCAGTTGTCTTCTTTTGGCTGGGTGCTGGTACCTGCCTCCTGGAGAGCCTTCCTCCACCCCATGCATAGAAATCCTCATCGCCCTGCTCAGCGGTCCCAGTCCTGACTCTTGCCCTAAAGGATGCTGCTACACAGGAGACGGTGTCAGGACTCTGTCCAGAAAGCTGAGAGGCTCACACCCAGCCAGCCCCCTTCTCATTCCAGGCGAGACAGTAACGTGTCCTGCCATGCATCTGGTCCCTGACAGTGGGATCGTTGTTATTCCAGAGCTGTAGCCACTTTCATTTTTCAATTATCTCAAGAACAGTCCAGCAATATTTATACCCTGGCTTTCAGATTCAGAAAGGACTCGAAACCAAAATAATGAGAGAAGGAGTCTCTCAAAGAATGTTTCTAGACCTCCCCATTAAATAGTGATAAGCAATTTGAACACATTTTTCTGTCCCACTTAATATAATCAGTGGAGAATTTGAGAAAGAAAATCTACCTTCAAGAGATACTTCTCAGGGATTGCCACTCCAGGCACACCAGTCTGAGACAGAGGCAGCTATGTGATCCGGATTTACAAGAGGCGTTAGCTTTCAGTTCAGGCCGGTTCCTATGCCATGACCTTCACACATGATTAGAAAAAGGATGTCCATTATTGTAAGGACAAAACAGATCAGCCGGTGATGAAAAGTGCCTCAGATACAAAAGGGAACGTGTCGGTGGCACACCACAGCAGTGCTAAATCTGGGCTGGTTGCACAATCCATGGGCATGTAAGTTCCTCATTTAGAAGGTAAGCTCCTTGAGGGTAGAGACCCTCTCCCGTGCTCACTGCCACCTCCCCAGGCATGAAACAGTACCTGGCACCTAGTGAATGCTCACCAAGTATGTGTTGCCAGACTGACCCACGGCTGGGAAATCCCCTTGTAGGCATTTTTTTTATTGCTGCCTGAGAAGTGACCGCAAAATTTAGCAACTTCAAACAACACACATTATTTCAGGGTTCTGCAGGCTTGACTGGGTGCTCAGGTTCTCAGAAGGCCAAACAAAGTGTGTCCTGGGCCTGAACCAGGCTCGTCTGGAGACTTGAAGATGTTTCCACTTCTGAGTTCATTCAAGGTGTTGGCAGTTCTTTGAGGTTATGGGTCTTAGGTCATAGATTCTGAGGCCCCTGTTTCCTTGCTGGCTATCAGCCAGGGCCACTCTCAGCTCCCAGTGGATACCCACATTCCTTTACATGTGCCCCCCTCCGTTTCAAAGCCAACAAGGACACATTCGGTTTTTCTCTGTGATTTTGCCTTCTTCCCCCAGCAGGAAAACTCCTGCTTTTAGAAGACTCGTGCAATTTGAAAAGGCCGACAAGGCCTCCCTATCTTGAGGGCAATTGGTTAGTACAATTGCATTACATCTGCAGAATGCCTTTTGCCACACAACATAGCATGATCATAAGAGTAACACCAGGGGTCCCGGAGGGCCTTGTAGAATCCTGCTTACCACACCACCAATTGTCCATTTTTATCCTCATTACGCCCTCATGAGCACTTGTGTTTCTTCTTTTAGTGACTGAAGAGAAATTTCCTTTGTTTATCATGTGGGAGTGCACTCTGCCTGGTGGAAAATAAACCTAACCCAGGGCATCCTACATGCTCTCAAAGCACCTACTTTCTGCAGGGAGGGTTGAGGAGAGCCCTGGAGTTTGGGCGGTTTATGAAGTTTTCAGGAACCTGTCCTGAGGGACCTGAAAATAAAACTCCCTCTTCAAGCTATGGCTCCCTATACTGGTGTGACTTAGCTCAGCCAAGGAAGCCTTCAACTGAATGCATTTCTCTCTCCCTGTTTGCACAGACACGTGGGCTTCCTACGGGTTCAGATGAAGTTTTCTCAGCCACAGGAGCTCTGCTCCCTTCAGTTTGCACTGACTTGAGGGCTACAAGTTGTTCTAGATGTCACATAGTGGACATTTGAGAAATCTGGGAGCCAGCCCAGGGACGACTCCTGCCTTATAGCTAAAGTCAGAACAACATCAAATCATAATTTCCTATTCATGTCTCATTACCGTGAACTCAGGGTCTGGCACAAAGCAAGTATATAATAGATACTACATAATTATCTGTTGACTGTCCTTAACAAGGCTTATTTCAGGCACAGCCAGACAGTACTAGCAGTCTACTCCAACATTTTGGTTTTACTGGCACTTATCTCTTCATATCATCCATGGAACATCCAGTATAAACCAAATATTTTTACCTGAAATGTGAGGCCACTTTTGTGTACTAGAAGGACCATGTACTGGGTGAAAGTCTGGGGTTTAACCAGTCCAGCCTGTTTCATCATGAACAAATGATAGCACTAAATCATGCAGTCTTCTAAGTCACAGCCATAAAATTGTGTGGTTTTGTAAATCTCATGTCTAAATGCGTTGAGGAAGTTCATTATTTAAAGAAAGCCTATGACAATTGCTTTGACAAAAAGAAAACTCACTGTACTCATTCTCTGTTGTCACAGTACAAATTACTACAAATTTAGTGGCTTAAAATAACATACATTTATTATCCCATGATTTCTGTGGATCAGTAGTCTGGCCACAGCGTAGCTGGGTCCTCAGTCCCAGGGTCTCACAAGGATACGGTTAAGGTGTCAGCCAGGCTGTGTTCTTTTCTAGAGCTCCGGTATCCTGTTCCATGCTTATGTGCTTGTTGGAAGAATTCAGTTGCTTGCATTTGTAGAGCTGAGGTCCTGTTTTCATGCTGGCTGCATCCAGGGACTACTCTCCCTACCCTCCACCCCCAAGAATTTCTTGTTCTGTGGCGCTCTCATAAGCCCTTTAACAGTATAGCTGCTCACATTTCCAAGGTCATCTGGAGAAGCTGTCTCTCCAGTCCACCAAGATGAAGTTTTAAATAAAATAGTCTAGGAAGTGACAGGTCCTTCACCTTTGCCATTCTATTTGCTGAAAGCGAGACACAAGTTCTAGGGGAATGATGACTCATTGGGGTCACCTTAGAGTATGTCCAGCACACCTGCCATCCCCTCATTTGTAGATGGGAGAGTTGTAAGAATTTTCTAACGGCTACGTTTGCTTCAACCTAAAAGGTTCCAGTTGGTGGAATTAAAGTCCCAGTGTGTGAGGAGAGTTTATGTAGTCTTCCATCGTCCTCCAGTGACTCTCCCTTGAAAATACTTTAGTAGTAGAGAATTCAGAGGCTGCTCCTCCATCAAAGGGAGCAAATAATATCTGGAGCTCCTGATGTGGTACATTGATAAATCTAATGCTTCATCTAAGTGGCAGCTGGAGCACAATCGGTGCATCCCAGACCCTTCAGCATAAGAACTGGAATGCTGGAGAGTGAGAAGGGGGTGGAGAGGGTGGAGTTGAGTTCAGGGGAACCCCGGGAGAGTGAGAGATTTGGGAGGGAGACAGTGTCCTTTTGTCATTCCAGTGAGGGACCTCGCAGTCTTTGCCTGTAGAGCAGTGTTTCTCAATCGGGGGTGCTTTTGCCCTTCACAGAACATTTGGCAATGTTGCGAACCTTGTTGGTTGTCATGACAGTGGTGGGGCAGAGAGTGATGCTGATGGGCAGTGGGCAGACGGCAGGGATGCCGCCCATCATCCTACAGTGCACGGGATGGCTCCTGCCACAAAGAGCTACCTGGCCTGAAATGTCGGCAGTGCCAAGGTTGGGAAACCCTACCATGGAATCTCCCTGGGCTTGCTTGACTAATGTCGATTGCCTGAGTCACCGCCCTATCCCGGTTATCATCTCCTGTGGGCAGGTGTGGAGAATGATGGTTCTACCCATGTGCCACGTGTCTCTGGGCTCGATGAAGAGCAGGCACGTCACATTGTTCAGTGACCAACAGCAGACATGCCTTTGGTGAGGAGTTAGCTTCACACCTACCTATCCTGCTGTGCGCTGGAAGAAGCTACTGGCTACAGCTATCTGAGAGAAAAAGTGAAAGGACCTGAGATTATTCCGCCCCAAGTAGAGTGTTTAAGGTGTGGAATTGTGACAATGTCCACTGGTTGACACCCAGTCTCTGTGAATTTTTGAGCAGCGGAGAATGACCAGACAGCTAGCCATCATTGGAATGAGATTGTTGACCAAAACACCCAGTGGGTGAGCCGGCTGTGATGTTTGCCCAGCTCCAGGCAAAGCTTTCGATTTGTTTTGATTTCCAGGTGGAGCCCAACACCAAAGTGTTCCCAGCAGTCTTCCTGCAGCCTACAAGTACTTCCTTGTTTCAGTTCGAACTTGGAAAGCTGAAGGTATTTATTTGTCCTCTCATCTAATGGCCATGACAAGAGAAAGCAGAACTAACCATTGGGGGAAAATCCCAGCCTCAGAAGACAGGAGAAGCCCACTCACTTCCCATAAGTCCCCAACCCCCGGGCCCTGCCCTTTCCTGTGGAATTCAGATGATAGAATATGCATTCTTATCTTCCCCTTTTCCCTCCTCTTTTGGGTGCTGAAAGAATCAATCAATGCCCATATAACCCATTATCTGAGGTGCTAATTAATGCTAGTAAAGCCCTTAGAAGTCCCTGGATACATCTGTCCCTCTTTAATTTAACTGACCATAGTGGTTAAAATGTCTGGGTGCATCATCCAGCAACTGTGTGTTCCTTTTCCAATGCCTTTCCCACGTGCCCCAGAACGCAATGCCCCTGTCAGCAGCCATATTCAAGAGTGAAGAGAAGAACCCAGTCCCACAGTGTCCACCTCGGCTGGACGTCCAAACCATCCAGCCCGTGCTCTGGAGCCGCATGCCCAACAGCTTCCTGAAGGTGGAGAGCGAGCGTGTGAGCGAGCGCCACGGCTGGGTGGTGCAGTGCCTGGAGCCCCTGCAGATGATGGCGCTCCACATCCCCGAGGAGAACAGGTACCAGAAGGGCCCGCGAAGGAAGGGGCAGGCCTGGGGGCAGGTGAGGCAGAGCCAGGCAAGCCCAGAAGGGAACCAGGAGCATCTGTATTGGATCCTGCTTAGTCCCAATATGACTTGATTTCCCCAGTGCCTCAGTTTCTATTCCTTCCCACTTTCGTTACTCAGAAACAGCAGGAAACACACTACGAGGTGCTGCCACAGGACCTTTGTTACAGCTCCTAGTGCCTGGGATCGAGGAACAGTGCCATGCCTTTAATTAAAAACCAGTTTACATTGAAATATGCATCATTTATGACAGGAAGGGCAAGAACGAGGCATCCTAGCTTGACTTAGAGAATCAGGAATCAGGTTCCTGGTCCCCCCTTGCTAAGAGGTGCTGTTCATTATGGCTGGGGTTCAGTCCCATTGCTCTCTCTCTCTGCTTTCTGGCTATGTGGCCTTGGGTACATTACTTGTGGGCTCTGAACGTTGCTCTCTTCATCTACACAGTGAGAGAAATGCCCGCCCAAAGGGTTTCTGGGAGGAAAGAAATGAGACTGCATAGGTATAATCTGGTACAGTTTCTGTATGTAGTAAGGAATAAATGTTATAGTTATTGCTGTTCCTTGACCTCTTTGAATAAAAAAGCAGCGTTATGGGAAAGGATGGAGGTATTTGACACATGCATAGGTCCCATTTAGATGTCCCACTGGGTCATGGACAGCAGGGCAGGCCACGGCAGGAAAGGGGCAGAAAAGACCAGGAGCCCAGCCAAGTCAGTCAATTCTGCAGGGTCTTCAAATCCATGATGAGGCATCAGACTAATGGAAAATCTAAGCAGAGATTAGAGCCCAGGCCCTGGACCCACACAAACAAGGAAGCTCTAAATCAAGGAGAAAGCCAGCTGGATTATGTTAACTAGTTTTAGGTTGGAAGGTGTTTCCTCTTGGGACAAGAGTGCAGGTGTGATTGTTTTCCGGTTGTTGGAGGAACACCCCATGGATAGTGATAGACTGGATATACAAATGATCCAGATCCGTGGTCCCCAGCCTTTTTGGCACCAGGGACTGGTTTCATGGAAGACAGTTTTTCCACAGACAGTGGTGTGTGAGACTGGGGGAGGGGGCAGTGGGGATGGTTTCGGGATGAAACTGTTCCACCTCAGACCATCAGGCATTAGATTCTTATAAGGAGCATGCAGCCTAGATCCCTCACATGCACGGTTCACAACAGGGTTTACGCTCCTATGAGAATCTATTGCCTGTCCCGGGCCATGGCCCTGGGACTGGGAACCCCTGATGTAGACGGTAGACTGACCGAAAGCATAATCTACATTTTCTGAGGAGATTTTACACAGGGAAATGCAAGATCTGTTTGATCCTACAAGTAAGACGACCAAGTCATTGCTCTCATATATGTGAATGTTTTGTTTGGGAATTTTGGATTTTTTCCTAATAATGAGGACTTTCACAGTTGGTAAACCAGCGTCTTGCAGGCTTTTGAGAGTCTTATAGTTAAATGTGGTGGAGTATTAGGAACTGGAATATGGACCAGAGCTGAGAGAGGCATGATAAGCCATAAGAGAAACTGTGGCAGAGACCCCTCCATCCTTCCACCCACTCTGCCTCCTTTGGGCTGGGTGAAATCACTGGATTCTGGTGGGTTTTTCTCCCCTTGGTGTGGCTGATTGCTCATCCTGTCCTCAGGTGTGTGGATATCCTGGAGCTCTGTGAGCAGGAGGACCTGATGCGGTTCCATTACCACACGCTGAGGCTCTACAGCGCAGTGTGCGCCCTGGGAAACAGCCGTGTGGCCTACGCCTTGTGCAGCCACGTGGACCTCTCCCAGCTCTTCTATGCCATTGACAACAAGTACCTCCCCGGTCTCCTTCGAGCTGGCTTCTATGACCTGCTCATCAGCATCCACCTGGCCAATGCCAAGGAGAGGAAGCTGATGATGAAGAACGAGTATATCATCCCCATTACCAGCACCACCAGGAATATCCGCCTCTTCCCGGACGAGTCCAAGAGGCATGGACTGCCTGGGGTGGGCCTGAGAACATGTCTCAAGCCCGGGTTCAGGTTCTCCACCCCTTGCTTTGTCGCAACTGGTGAGGAGCACCAAAAACAGAGCCCTGAGATTCCCTTGGAGAGTCTCAGGACGAAGGCTCTGAGTATGCTGACAGAGGCGGTGCAGTGCAGCGGGGCCCACATCCGAGACCCCGTAGGGGGGTCTGTGGAGTTCCAGTTTGTGCCTGTGCTGAAACTCATTGGAACCCTGCTGGTCATGGGCGTGTTTGATGATGACGATGTTCGGCAGATCCTCCTCCTGATTGATCCCTCTGTGTTTGGGGAGCATAGCGCAGACACAGAGGAGGGAACAGAAAAGGAGGAAGTGACCCAGGTGGAGGAGAAGGCTGTGGAGGCTGGGGAGAAGGCCGGCAAGGAGGCTCCTGTCAAAGGCTTGTTGCAGACTCGATTACCCGAGTCCGTCAAGCTGCAGGTAAGCTGCAGGCGGTTAAGTGGAGGCAGGTTAATAGATTTTCTGCTTTGATAAAAATATCAGGAACACACTGAGGGTTAAAGGAGATGAAGTATGTCAAGTGCTCGGCATAGTGACTGGCCAAGAGTGCTTGATGATTATGGTGCTTGTTGTTGAATACGTTCTAACAGTGATAAGCTTGGTAATAATAACAATCCAAAACAACTCATCCCAGAAAAATAGTGCAAAAAACAGTGGAAGATGGAGAGAAGGACAAACATCTCTACTTTCCATCCTCCAGGACTGGAAAATTTCAGGAAGGGAGGCAGCACTCACATGCATGATCTGGAGCTAGTTTTTCTACTGAGCTTCCTGGGAAATATTTTCTTAGAAATAGCATTTTCTCTCTCCACAGGCAGATTTCCTCTGTCTTTAGTGAGCTGTTTTCTCTTACTGCCTTTACCTTAATGGTGAAGATTTGAGTAACAGTTCTATGACCACTGTGTGGCAATTTACTTTAATTGTCTCAGTCTCAGTGCTACTGTCTGTACAATGGGGATGCCAGCAGCCTCACCAATGTACGCGAAGTGTTATATGTATAATACTTTCACTGCAGATGTGTGAGCTCCTCAGCTATCTCTGCGACTGTGAGCTGCAGCACCGAGTGGAGGCCATTGTGGCATTTGGTGACATTTATGTCTCCAAGCTGCAGGCAAATCAGAAGTTCCGCTACAATGAGCTCATGCAGGCCCTGAACATGTCTGCGGCCCTGACTGCCCGGAAGACCAAGGAGTTCCGCTCACCCCCACAGGAGCAGGTGAGGGTCCCGTCCGGAGCTTCCATCCAGTTCCTATGCAAGAACTTGAGACCTATGGAACAGGGCACACGAAACCTCTGTGGTGTCTGGGGCAGCCTCCAGAGCTATGGAAGGTGAAAAGACCCACTGCAATAGCAGGAGACAGGCCTAGTCCTGAAAGCTAAGGAATATGTGCCAATTCTCTTGGGTGGGAAAAAATACCCGTTTCTAAACTGCACATGCGGCAGGGCTTCCTCTCTCCTTTCACCCTCTCCAATGCCTCCATTACTGATTCAAAGACCAGACCACTGTTGGGATTCAGTTGTCTCCTCAGCAAGGATACACCCCTCACAAGGATTTCTGCCAACCCTTCCAGAAGTCACTACCTGTCCATCAGACACCAACAGAATAGGGTCAACCTCCCCCTACTTATGAGAGTTGGCCCCCAGTCTTCTTCGTCCAATGTGTCTAAACCCCCTCGCCAGTGGCACGACTCTCTCACAAAGCCTCCCCAGCTCCACGGAGCCTGGAGAAGGGGACTCAGCGAGTGAGTCACCTTTGTGATTTGTTGTATTCATTCTTCACAGTACCCACCTTGGGGTTAGCCTTACCCTGGTGGGAAGGGCTTCTTTAAGAAGAGTCGAGATCCTGGTGAGAAATTTCTAAATGAGGAAGGCACATCTGTAGAATAAGAGTTTCCATTTTCCCCACTGCTCAGCAGCTCACTTAGACCCTGTGGGCGGGTTGGCCACTGCTCCCTGCGTGTTCAAAAGGAAAGATAAATCTTTCAGTGAAGTAAGTAGTTTTTGTTTTGAAATCAGATCTTTGGATTATGTATATACATATGCATATATATGTATACATCCTGGGAGGGAGATGCAAAATGTAGGTAATTTTTGCATCTCCTTCCCAGGGTTCTTGCAAGGATCCCATGAGATAATTCGTTTAGATTGCTTTGCGTGACGCCTGTCACAGAGTGAGCGTTCTGTAAGTACTAAGCGAGCTACTATTAGTTTTATTGTTGGAGATATTTGCAGTTGCTTCATCCTAGGCTCTGTGACCTTCCATCAGTGACCCAGTGAGTGGAGCTCACACATGTTTTCTGGCATCTCTTTCTCCCAGCCAAGCCTGGGGTTACCCACCCAGTACTGTCCTCATGGATGTAGCTGCTCATGGTTCTGGCTCGTGGGAAGGACAATGTTTGCTCACATCCTTCCTTTCCCCATTCTGTCTCCATACCTTCTACCGTCTCTTGGGCTGCCGTTTAGATCCACTGCCAGTCTAAAAACAGCTTGACAACATTTGTAAAGCCTTCAAGAGTAATTCCTGACAAAACAGCATACCCGTGCATTTGGCACAGTGCAAATAATCTTTTCCAGTCAATCCAAAAGACTTTCTCATTTTACATCTAGCAAAGGGATGATGAGTATGTACCCTCCTTTAGTATTCTAAACAATCCTCTGATCAATCTCTTCAGACTCATTTCAGAAGTCTGTAACTCAAGAAATTCTTCACTAATGTATTAGACCAGTGATTCTTGAGCAAGCATCGGAATCATTTAAAAGGCTTAATAAAACACAGTTTGTTTGGTTTCACCCCTAGGGTTTCTTCTTTGAGACAGAGTCTTGCTCTGTCATGCAGGCTGGGGTGCAGTGGCGTGGTCTCAGCTTACTGCAACCTCTGCTTCCCAGGTTCAAGTGATTCTCATGCCTCAGCCTCCCAAGTAGCTGGGACTACAGGCATGCGCCACCATGACCAGCTAATTTTTGTATTTTTAGTAGAGATGGGGGTTTTCCCATGTTGGGCAGGCTGGTCTCGAACTCCTGACCTCAAGTGATCCACCTGCCTCAGCTTCCCAAAGTGTTGGGATGACAGGCGTGAGCCACCACGCCCGGGCCTCACTTCTAGGGTTTCTAATACGATGGGTCTAGGGTGAGGCCCAAGCATTTGCATTTTTACCAAGTTTTCAGGTAATGCTGATACTGCTGGTCTGGGAATAAAAATGAAAGGAGGGGCACTTACCGCTATGAGATTCAGCTGTCCTCCTGCCATCCCCCCCAGAGTATTCACTTCTACAAGGCACCTACCCGTGGAGTTACCAGTATCAGGAAGATTTAATGTCATCAAAGGATGTGGTGGATTTAGATCAATTTCAGAGAATAGTCATGCAAAATCACTTAGAAAATAGGATGCCTGAAAATTAGAATTTTAAAACAGTGATATCCTTCTACAACTTTTGAGGAGAAAATAGATTTTTAAGCCCTATATCCAGAGAGTATTCAGAAAGATGGAGAAAATTGGGGGATATGACTAAGTACAAAAGAAGGTAAAACTGAGATTAGTCCAAGGGTTGCTGGCAAGTTAGCCAAGCGTTACCAGCTGCCCTTTCATTTCCAAGAGGACGTTATTAAAGGGCATGGCCTGCAGCAGAAAATTCAGCTCAGCCCAGCTTTCTGTTGTATGTCCTACAGGCAGGGAAGCCCCTGCTTCCTAAATGTTCTGCCAAAAGAAAGATCTTTTAGTAAAGAAACTAGTTTTCTAACTCAGAAACCAGATCTTCAAATTTTATGTTTAATCAACAACGAATCAGCATATGTTGTTAATATAATTACCGTAATTTTAGCTCACAGAAAAACCACAAACATGACTTTTCCCACCTGTTTTGTGGATATTTTTTCTTACACAGAATACCTCTACCTACTTCCAAAATATGGTTTGCAGTTAGAGCTTTGAGTAGAGTTCCTCCTAACAATGCTACATAAGGTTCATGATTTAATAAGAGATTGTAAATGTGTCTAACCTAGAAATCCTAAACAGAAGGAGTTTGGGTTATCCTGGCTGAGGTAGCAAAATTTTTACCTCTGGTTATTTCTTCTGTCCCTCCAGATGTTCAGTGACCTGGGGTCGTGGCCCTGTGGGCAGAATTCGGGGACCCAGGAACCTGAGTGCAAAATGAATGACAGCTTTATTTTCATTGATCTCTGATAGCATTTCTTTTCTTATTTTAATATGGGCAGCAAAACAAGTAACTGACTTTGTCACCAACCAAAATTGCACATTTTTTCATATCACATTACAGTGGTTACGGTATCTAGAAAAATCATTTTCATTCCTTACTACCTCAAGACCACAGTGGATATAAGACCTGCCACTAGATCGTTTTCTCTGATTAATAAAGAGGTACATATGTTACTACATCACAAATTTGATTTTTATAGTTTTGATAACTGTATGTCAGTGTAATTATTTCTCTTTGTAGTCCTATGTATTTTATTTTGTGCATTTAAAATATTAATCAGAGAAGCAATCCATGGGTTTCACCAGACTCTCAGAGGGGTCCATAGCACAAAAACTACTAAAAACCCTGAGTCAGGCCGGGTGCGGTGGCTCACACCTGTAATCCCAGCACTTTGGGAGTCCAAAGCGGGTGGATCACAAGGTCAGGAGTTCGAGATCAGCCTGGCCAACATGGTGAAACCCCATCTCTACTAAAAATACAAAAAATTAGCCAGGTGTGATGGTGCACACCTGTAATCCCAGCTACTCAGGACCCTGAGGCAGGAGAATCGCTTTAACCCAGCAAGTGGAGGTTGCAGTGAGCCAAGATCATGCCATTGCATTCCAGCCAGGGCAACAGCAAGACTCTGTCTTGGGGGGGAAAAAAAAAAAAAAAACCCTGAGACAAAAACTAAAAGAAAAGAATGATAGATTGGCACTGGAAAACATAAACCTACATGACAAAACAAAAACTTGTAGACAAACTTAAAAGCTGACTAAAAACTGGGCAATACATTTAGAGTATAAAAGTATATAAAAGTATATAAAAAGTTAAAAATCTAGAGGTGTGCAAAGCACTCAAGGGCAAATTTTCTTAAGATAATTACCCAGTAGAAAAATGGAGGAAAAATATGGATGGGAAATTTATAAAATACAAAATAAAATTAATTTTTATGTATGAAAAAACATGTTTCAACCTCACCAGTTAAGTATAAATTACAGCAACAAGGATATGACATTTTTCACCCATTCGGTTGAAAATATTTGAAAATGTGTTAATGCTTGTTACTATAATGAAGATGACATAGTAATACACACTTGTATAAATTTGTTAATAATGCAAATTATTGTAAGCTTTCGGAAAGGCAATTTGTAAATTCATATAAAAAACTATTAAAATATACAAACCTGTTGCTCTAGTCATTTTGCTTCTGGGAGTTTATTCTAAGAAAATAATCAGAGACATGAACAAAAATTATTTTAAAGGAAACTCACACCAACTTTATAAGGACAAATAATAGAAACAAATATGTCATAACAGTTAATTTTACATAAATTATTCATCCATATAATTACAATGCACCTATTGAAAATTAGATTAAGAAAATAAGAAAATGTTCAAGAAACATTAAGCAGAAAACTCTGATTTTTAAAAGGTGTATCTGGAATGTGATCCATTCCGTGTGTATGCATATATAATGTCAGGAAGACATTAGCTAAAATATTAACAGTAGTTATCTTGGGGTGGTGGAATCACAGTAAATTTTCTTAGTTAGATATTTTCCAAATGTTATGCAATTAATAAGTTACTTTTAGAATCAGAAAAAGGTGGAAGCTACTTTTAAATATTGGCCACTTTTACAAAAAAAAAAATCACTAAACAAAATAAATTTGCAAAGAATGTGTCTGTCTAAGGCGGGGTCTGTGTTCCCTTGGCCAACATTGAGAACCGACTAGCTATTCTTCTCTTGCCCCTCAAAGATCAACATGCTTCTTAACTTTCAACTGGGAGAGAACTGCCCCTGCCCAGAGGAGATTCGGGAGGAGCTGTATGATTTCCATGAGGACCTTCTCCTTCACTGTGGTGAGCTGCCCAGAGAAAGGCTTTGTCCAAGAAAAGTCTGTTTTTAGAAATTAGAAATTTCTGATTCCTTCATTAGGAAGCTAGTGGTGGGTTGGGAAGTTATTTTTGTATTTAAAATTGTAATACTGTCTTTCAAGACGTGACTCTATCCCAACTACTTGTGTCAGAAAAGATACAAGAAGTAACCCTGGCAGAATATACGATCAAAATTCCTTCTACCTGGAAGAGCCTGTGCAGAGAGGAAACAGGGTTGGGTTTCTAGCAAAAGAATGAAGATAACTGATCCTTATATAAACCTCACCTAATTTACTTAAAGTTAGTTGGAACTCTCAGCTTCCAGGTCAGACAAGATTCTGATCCCTTTGCTTTTTAGCTATTAGGTGTGTCTGTGTGGCGGGGGTGGTGTTTAGTAACTTCTGCCCTTAAGGCTTCTCAGCCAGCAATCTCTACTTGGATACGTACCTACTGGTTTTAAGTGGCTCTCGGCATTTATGTTGCTTGTACATGGGTAAGTTGAATAATACGTGGGTAATTGACAAGTTTTTCATTTGAAATAACTCAATGTTAACTCCTTCTACAGGCTCTAGGGCCACGTCCCCCAAACATGCTTCCAGAGGTTTCAACACTATAAGAGTGTATGTAATCCCCCATACACTCTTCCGGAGGTTTTGGGGGTACAGATTCAAAACACCCGTTCTAGGATTAAACTTACTTGATATTCTGATAGACAGGAAATCAATAATTTTTTTTCTAAAAGCTATAAGATAGGTAAATATTTATGAGAGGTTGCCTGTAGTATCTTTAGAAAGTTCCAGAAGGATGGGAAGCAGTTTTTTAAATGTTCTTTCTGATGCCTTGATGGTTTCATGTACTGCTTTGGATTTTCACCCTGTTCTGTGGCTTGGAAGGGGTTCCTTTGGAAGAAGAGGAAGAGGAGGAGGAGGACACCTCCTGGACGGGAAAACTCCGTGCCTTGGTTTACAAAATCAAAGGCCCACCCAAGCCAGAGAAGGAACAGCCAACGGAGGAGGAGGAGAGATGCCCCAGTAAGTGACATTGCCTTTAAATGATAGGGTGCTCTTCTAAAACTTAATTAAGGTAACTGTGTTTTTAACAAATACTATAAGATAGATATGGGCTGCTTAACTTCAAAGAAAGCATCTGGGCAGTATGTTATAATTGCTGGTAGTTCTGTTACATATTTTGGGTTCTGCCTTTCTTCTGATTGAAGAAACTTACCTTCAGACTGTTCTGAAACCTGAGATGGATTGCTTGGTGTCTGTTCTTGCTGTCTTGTTCTACTTAGAGATGCCTGTAAATACATGCCTGTTCTTCTTTTATGTTTCCATAGTCTTCCTCTTTTAGCCATTATTGTTTCTTAACGATAATTGTTTCTGTCACTTCCGTTTGAAAAATTGGAAATTGAAAATTGCCCCAGAGAGGAAATAAAATAATAATAAAAGAGAGTTTGTAAAGGAAATAGGATATGAGTTTAGGGGTGTTTTTGGATTTGGGGTATGGTTTTTGAAAATGTAGCATCCTGAGACTTTAACTTTCTATTTTTCAACAATGCCGAGCTTTGTCCAGATTTACCTCTAAAATCCTTATACTATCGATGACTCCTACCATTTTGACCCATGATGAAACAAGATTATAATTTGTTCTGCAGGGCTGTTAGATTGTCTCTAAGACATGAAATTTCAAGAGGAAGATTGTCTTGTCTGAGTATTATATATAATCAGTCCTCTTGTTGGTACAGATTCAGCAAATTTATCATTTGTCTAAAGAAGAAGGAATTTCTCAGGTTTGATATCATTGCTTTTTATCTTGTTTCCTATTCCTATCCATCTTAGAAAACACTTTCAAATCATAGACTAGAGCAATTGACTTTCAAGAGAGGATCGGTTTGTCTGAAAACACTACTTTGGGGTTCATACATCTTACTGCCCTTTATGTCGACCTTTCATCTTTGTCAGAATATCTCTGAAGGGAACAAATCTCACTATTCGTCAGCAGAAGTGTTGAAACCTCTGGAATAGTGTATTGGGGGACTTGGCACTGGCAACCCTTGATAGGGTAGTTCCATCAGTCACTCTGGAAAGGGTGGGTCTTTTGTGAGGGTGTGCCAGCCGCACTCTAAAGCCCCAAAAACTGAGTTTAGACTCCCTTTGTGGTTGCAACCAAAGGAGAACTGAAAATAGGCTGAGTTACCCATATGTCTCCTATATCACCTGCTGAGAGTCTATTCTGAAAGTGAATGCTTCTTTCCCACCTTCTTTTTCTTTTTATCTTCCCCTCCCCGCCCGCCGAGACAGGGTCTTGCTCGGTCACCAAGGCTGGAGTGCAGTGGTATGATCTCCGCTCACTGCAACCTCCACCTCATGGGTTCAAGCGATTTTCCTGCCTCAGCCTCCCAAGTAGCTGGGATTACAGGCATGCACTACCATGTCTGGCTAATTTTTGTATTTTTAGTAGAAACAGGGTTTCATCATGTTGGCCAGGCTGGTCTTGAACTTTTGACCTCAAGCAGTCTGTCCTCCTCGGCCTCCCAAAGTGCTAGGATTACAGGTGTGAGCCACTGCGGCTGGCCTTTTCCCACCTTCTTTTTAACAGAGAGTATGTCGTGGCTGGGGATCCCACCAGGTGACCATTTCATGTGAGGTAAATGGAGTCAGTCAGATGAAGTCACTTGTCACCGGCCTCTGTGAAACCTCCCCCAACATCTGTGAATGATGTTCAGGCACCAAGGATTGCAGTCTGCAGCCCTGCTACCTCAGGCCTCAGGCACACAGACCACATTCTGTCTGTCTTGGCACAACGTGCACACTTGAGAGGCCAGCCCAGTATGAGGCTGCGTGTCTTCACCTCATGCTTCTTCCCTTCCACAGGAGGAATTATGAGAGGTTCACGCTTTGTGTCATAAGTTCTCTATCCTGGGATCCCAGAAATAGATGAAATGGTCGAGGTGGTCAGGCCTGTTTGGTTTCTCTGCTGAATGTTCTAGACACGATGAATCCCCTCACTCAAGCCTGGCATTTTAAAATAAATTCTGGAGAGTGGTTTAACAACCACCACCCCCATAAATTGTTTTTAATCTGATCAAATGGAGACAAGGTTGCTGACTGCAGAACCAGATGCATTAAAGGGTCAAAATCCTTCAAATTATTGGTAACTTTGTTCATGTTATTGCGTATCTGATTTCTATTACCCTTGCATTTGATGAAATAATAAAAGTGTAGATAGTGTTAGAAACATTCTACAATGAATTGGCAGTTTACTAAATACTTCCACACATATTCATTTACTGCTGTTAGTTTTCTACACTCCTCCATTGTATAGTTGGGGGAAGTAGGAGTCAGAAGAATTAAGAGGTACTTGTTTATTCTTTCCACCCTTATCCGGTTCCAGAAAAACGTCTGGTGTCTGATTGTCACCAGCCCAAGGTACCTGAAGTGAGTAAAGCTATGGCTTGAAGGCAGGTCTTCTGACTCTCTGTATTGTACTGTGCTTTTCCACTGTACCACGAGGCTTGCCAAAGAGCTTACCAGCATACATACCATGAGCTGCAAACACATATGGAATGGCTTTTTAAAATCACTCTTTTTATCTTGCCTACTACATCTGTGAGATATCTCACTATTGTGACTCCAAATCTGAACCCAGCGGAATTCAATGTTTTAAGATTTAAAAGTTCAGCAAACCAAAGATCTGAATCGTTTTCAGATACAGTGGTGGTGGGCCCACCCTTCAGTCCCTCTGCTATGAGAAGCTGATGTTGGCCAGATGACCTGCAGAGAAGCCACAACTTTTCTAGGAAAGAGAGAGCGACAGTGTCCTGAAACTCATGTTCTGAAATGTGCTAGCTGGCTCAGTGTTGAAGGGATTTGCCTAAATTAACTCCAAGCCATATTGTTAATGAAAGCTGTTACAATATTATCAAAGGATCAAATGATAATGAACAAATGAAAAAATCTAACAATAGTAGCCACTATACTAAGTCACTTTTTTTTTTTTTCGTATCTCCATCCAGAAAATTCCCTAGAAAAATTTTTGCCTGTTCATTCTGGCCAGTACTTCTCCAACACTGCAGTTTAAGCATTTCCTTGAATGTAAATATATAGGCACTGAATTATTCTTCCAGAAGAGGCTGACCAGATATTTCTGCTAAATTCTAAAATTAACAAAATAAAAATCACCTGTCAAATTTTACCGATTAAAATTTGGTCCATTCTTGATCTCTGCCATTTGTTGAATGCTTTCCCATGGGAGAAGGAAGCTCCATCCTGGCATCTTATCTCTGTGCTTAGAGTCCTTGAGATGACTCACTGCAATTCAGCTTTGGGTGGCCTCGGTTAAGAACTGAGTTATAGGTGAGCATGGCTGAGTCTGTCTGAAGGAGATGAACATCCCTCTTCTGTCTTTAGCCCTGTGCTGTTTGCCACAGAATGTCACCTCTCACAGAGCTTAGTTGGTACTCTTGGCCTTGAATAGCACCTACTCTCCCCTGCCACTCTTCTTCTAATGAAGACCAGAACTGGAGGTGACCTTAAACCTGTCAAGCCCCAAAGCCCCTACGTGTGTTAGCTCTTGCCTATTCACTGAACAGTCTAGCAGCCCTAAACCAAAATTCTCTGCCAGCTAAATGCTGTAGCATGTTTAGTGCTGAGACGAAGAAAACATCTATACAAAATAAGTCCCAGCACCTCAACACAAATACTCACATGCAAAGTAAGATATCTAAATTCTCTCCAAAGAGCCTCTCCCTAAACACACACACAAACGCCTCCTCCGTGAAGTCTTTCAAACTCATTCTCCTTCCCTCTACCCCTTCCACATTGCAGAATTTCTAATAGTGTATGTATGACTTTCCACCTTATGTGAGGTGTTTGTATATGTATTTGTTTTCCTCGCTGGGTCTTAATGCAGGGAGCATGTCGTACTTGTTTCCACGGTCAGCTCTATGGCACCAATGTTTTTGACCTCCTACTGAATATTGGTCACTTGAGGCTCTTAAAAATGAAGAAAACAGGGAGGCAACGCAAAATAATCATGAGGTTGGATGTATTGTAATAAAAGTACAGACAAAATACAGTAGGTGGCCAGAGGAGGAGATTGAGAAATTGTCCTTAAAGAATGTAGATGGATGGAGAAAATAAGAAGGAAAAGGCATTTTTAAGGGGGGGGGGGGAAGCTGCTTCCGCAAAGGCCCACGGGGTCAGAATGAAAAACAAAAGTGGTGTTAGAATGTAGAACGTCTTGAAAAATCCAGCGGCCAAACCTTATGCAGGCTTAGAGTGTTACTCTTTGTTATACCCATGTGTTTTATAATATTTGGTCTCCCAGTTGTGGGGAGGGAGGGGCTAACATTTATGTGGTACCCACTGTGTCCTGAGCATTGTCTTGAGCACTTCCATAAATATTACCTCTTTTCACTCTCATGAGAACAACCTGCAATACACAATTTTGTTTCTGTTTTGCAATTGAAGAAGCTGAAGTAAAGACAGAGTAACTTACCAGAATCACACAGAGGTGGCATAAAAATTCAAAGCTTTGTCAACCTGAATTCAATTTCCATCCTTATCACTTATGTAAGAACATCCTGCCCCCTATAGGCAATGGCTGTGAAAGGTTCTTGAGAACTAAGTCATTCATTTACTTAACAATACTGAGATAGTTATGGGCACAGGGCTTCGGAGTTAGGCTGCCTAGTCTTAAATTCTTAACTTCTCCCAAAATTCACGATATCCAGGAGACTGAGCATGAGACAGCTTCTCTGTGCCTCAGTTTTCTCATCTATATAATGGACATGGCATATACATACTTACCTCATTGGGTTGACATAAGCATTACATTAGTTAATATATGCAAATTGCTTAAATGTGTGTCTGGCACATAGTGAGCACTTCATTTTAACTATTTTTTGGCTATTGTTTGTTGATTACCTGCCATATTAGACACAAATCAAACTGCTTTAGCAAGACAATAGTCTTTTAAGTAATGATTTAGCCCTTACCAGCTTTGCATAGCCCTCCCTACAACAGGGAGACATTGGGAACAGGGGCACCCATTAGGATTTCATCGCAGTGCTCTGGGTGAGAGGTTCTGAGGCCTTGAATGAGGGTGGTATGGTAGGCAGGATAATGGCCCCCAAAGATGTTCACATCCCAATTCCTAGAACCTGTCGATATATTAGGTTAAATGGTCAAAAAAAAATGCAAAGGGAATTAGGTTTGCTAATCAGGAAATCTGGATTATTGGAGTCAACCCAAAGTAATCGCAAGGGTTCTTAAGAGTGAGAGAGAGTGACAGAAGAGAGCCAGAGATATGCAACATGAGAAGAGTGTGGCTTAAATTTCCTGAAGAGAAGGGGTCATGAGCCAACAAATGTATGCTGCCTCTAGAAGGTAAAAAAAAAAAAAAAGGCGAGGAAATGGATTGTCTCCCAGAGCCTTCAGAAAGGACTGCGCCTTGCCACACCTTGATTTCATTCTAGATCTGGGTCAGACTTCTGATCTATAGAATCACAGGACCAGAAATTTCTGTTGTTTTAAGCCACTAAATTTGTGATAATTTGTCACAGCGGCAATAGAAAAGGCAGTGACAACAAAGAGTATTTTCTAGGTGTCAGACATGTTAGAGGTAGGGTTGCCATATCCTGGCACCCAATTAGAGATGTGAAGAAGAAGAAGGCATTAAAGAGCTTTATAGATTCTTGAGAGATGGACAAGTACACAATAGACATGCAGACGGCGTAAGTGTGGGAATAGGGGCAGAACTTTCCTTTTATTTAGCTCCGTAGAGGTTGCAAGAAGATTTTCTACACAGTCTCATTTGCCTTGATACCCTGCATGGCAAACAAAACAGGCATCATTAGTCCTAGCTTAGAGATGAGGAAACAGGGAATCTGAGGCGTTAAGCAACTTGCCTACCTCACAGATGGCAAAGCAGGCATCAAAACTCCTTGTATTGGACTCCTGGAATGGCGCTTCACAGTAATAGATGCTTAAAAAGTATTCTGTGATCTGTTTAATTAATCAGTGTCAGGCCCTCTCTTTTGGTAGCCTGTGCTTTAGTGATGGGGAAGATAGTTTGGTTCTCACGAGAGAGAAAGTCAAACACTTAATTGAGTACCTACTTTGTGCCCAGTACTGTGCGTGGCACTTCACCTTACCTCATTTGATTTTATCCTCACAACAAGCAACCAAGTATAGTGACCTCTAGGCTCCCATTTTATGCACTAGGCAACTAAGCCTGAGGGTAGAAAAATAATTTGGACAAAGTCTTGCAACAAGTAAGAAAAAGGCCAAGTTCTGAATTGCATTCCATATGCCGGACCCACAGTCTTTCCAGAGCACTGTGAAGGGATGCCTGGAAGGGGGGCCATGGGGATGGAGAGAGGGGGATAGGGAAGCACGGATGTTTAGGGTACGTGGCCAGTAGCTTGCCTCATAATGACTTATTCTCCATATTGAAACTAAAAAGCAATTCGATTACTTTCCCAGCTGAGTGAAGACAGAGGCCCCAGGTCCCCGAGTCCTTCTCTGTGCTGTCTCTGCCTCATCTTTATTTCAGAGGCATCCCTCCCTAACACATCAGCAGACGCCCTCTGTCCTCACTGTGCTCTTTTCCCCACCATCATCATCGGTCATTGAATCGCCTACATGTATTGAGAAAGTGATTATGGGGCTGGCTGACAGATTTCAAAAACAGGCTAATTATCTTAGTCTGATGGATGAAACCCCTTGGGGCTCTAGAGCAGGACTGGCAGAATCAGGCTGCAAACACAGTCTCACTGGTGGCTTGCAGGGCTGCGGCTGTCAGGTATGGGTGTCTGCCTGGCTAGGGAAGCAGTTCTGGAAGTGACGCTTTTTGCTTCTACACTTGTCTCCATCCTTAGAGATGTGGAGGCTCTGCCCCAGGTAGAAAACCACAGACGGAGGGAATTTTAGAAACATATTTAGCAGAAATACACACCTGTCATGAGCCTATCTAGACACAGCCTGTCCTGAGAGCCAAGCTCTTTGGGCCAGTATGACTGGGGCAGTTTTGTGGGATTCACAGCCAATCATGGATAGAGTCAGGAGGCTCCACATCCACTATACCTTCTCCTGGATGGCACTCACTACCACCTATTTATAGGAACTTAGTTTTGTTTATTCAATTGAAGCGTAGCTTTGCCTAAATAAACCATAAAGTGAGGCTTGGGTTAAGAAGGGCCATCATTGTTGGAGAAATTCAGTTCCTGCCACACCTGTCTTGTCAGTTTTAATTAAGAGTGGGACACTGGAAGCTCTTAGTAAATGTTGGCTATATTATTTGATATGGTTTGGCTCTGTGTCCTCACCCAAATCTCATGTCGAATTGTAATCCCTATGTGTTGAAGGAGGGACCTGGTGGGAGATGATTGAAGCACGGGGGCGGGACTTCCCCTGTGCTGTTCTCATAATAGAGTTCCCACAAGATCTGGTTGTTTGAAAGTGTGTAGCACATCCCCCTTCATACGCGCGCTCTCTCTCCTGCTCTGCCATGATAAGATGTGCTTGCTTCCCTTCCGCCTTCCACCACAATTGTAAGTTTTCTGAGGCCTCGCAGCCATGCTTCCTGTACAGCCTGCAGAACTGTGAGTCAATTAAACCTCTCTTCTTCATAAATTACGCAATCTTAGGTAGTTCTTTATAGCAGTGTGAAAATGGACTAATACATTATGATAATGAGAGGTAGGATGTTCTAGAAGGCAGTTTGAACTTTTATTCCCAAGGAAGCCAATATAGAAGGATACAAGTGTACATACTCAAAAATTAAATCCAGACCTGGGATGTGTCCTGCTGTTTCCGGTGGAGCCTGGAGCCAGCCCTACACCATCACACACCCTCGAGGGGTCTGACAGCCAGTGCCTGTTCATGTGCCCTGATAACATGCTGTAAACAGAGCAGTTCTTCTTATCACCCAAGAACAATGCTCCAGATTGTCTTCACAGGTTTTTCCTTTCACTGCAGAGAGCCTTGTAACTTTATTCTGAGTATTCGCAACAACATTCTTGTTCTAGCAAAATGAGACCAAAATGGTACCTACTGCACAACTTGGGCCAGAGAGGCACTGGGGAAGCACAGAGAAATTTGCATGATGAATTCTTCAGAAGTCCTCTTGAAGTCCATGGATTTAACTTTTTCCCTGACCTTCTCTGCTAATAAGTAGTAGATATTTGACGACTTTGTAATTCAGACCAGACTTTTGGCCTGGAGGAAGCTCTAGGGCACAGAGCACAGAGGGCATAAGTCCCACCCCCCAACCCCCATAAATCTTCCCAACTAAATCTAGAGGGTGTTATTGCACCACCTGACCCCTGACACAGGAAGCTTCATTTCTCTGCCAGCAATCAGGACAGTCATCAAAAAGGCCATCAAGTTGCCACAGCTCATCTCCTCGATGTAAATGATTAGTGATGTGCAGTGATGCTTTGATAATGGCCACTTTACTTACCATAGTCAATAACCACTGGAATTTTGAGATTTTATTTCTTCATCCTCAGGTTTTACTGTTAGGAAAAGCAAGCCGGGTACCATCAAAATAGGGCAGTAAAACCTGGTGGTAAAATTCTTGATGCTCATTAATTTAACCCAGTGAAGCCAAAGGCTTTCATTTGCCGTTTTAGTAAATTGACACAACCCTTTCAAGAGCTCCGTGGGTGAGACAGAAATAGAATCATGGAATATTAAGCCACAAGTGACTTGACTGCAAAGAAGTGCACGAGACACAGAGAGGTAGGTGACTTGCCCAAGGTCACACAGCCAGAGCTAGAACAAAAGACTCTTATTCCCTGCCCAGCACTCTTGTTCCCAGACCACACTTACATTCATTTTCTTCAACATAAATTTTATATTGCTAATTTCATTTTATTGGTGAAGAAATCAAGGCTCTGGGAAAATGAGTAATCTGCCCAGCCTGAGAGTCAGAAAAAGAACTAAAGCTTTATGGTTTGGGGGATTTTATTTCTGAATCCATTTTATGGTTTGTTAAAAGAGCAGCATCTAGACAGTATAACATAAATTTAAAGCATTAATAAAGATAACTGTTTTTCTGAGTTTTATGGAGCTATTGAAAGTAAACAGCTCTAAGATGGTCAAGTAGGTGTGCTTAGACTCCAGCAGCGTGGATTGGAACCCAAGCCCTGACATTCACTAACTGATTGTAATATTAGGCAAGTTTCTTAACCTCTGTATATTTCAGTTTCTCTGTATGAAAAATGAGAATAATAAGAGCTCCTATCCTGGTGGGTGGGGGCTAGGGAATATAAGGATTAAATAAAATAGTGCTCAGCTTGATGCCCTGGTACTTGGAAGTTTGTGTACCTCAGCTTCTGAAATGAGTATACAAAGCATAGATCTTAAGAACTTCATCTCCACATTTATCTTTTCAGATGCTTTCAGCAAACAAGCAATAGGAAGCCCAACTCAGGTAGAATAGCCATTAATGGATTTCACTGGCTGACACCTGTGAGTTTAGCGATGGAGCTAGCCAAGGGCTGAGTTGATCCAGGGGCTCTGTCACTCTCTGGGCAGTCATGTTGCTTGTTGTTCCAGCTTTGCCCTCGAGCTGGCAGTAAAGTGGTGGTTGCGGTTCTGGGCCTCATATCCATGCACTACAGTGTCCGAGGGAAAAGTGAGAAAGTTGATCCTGCCCTGGTAGGACAAGCAAGGATCCCGAGATCACTTTTGATTACAAAAACTTGGTCACAGGCCAATCCGTGTACCAGAGTGTGACCTAGAAAATAGAACATACTGGTTGACTTAAGTCAACAGAGTCTATTTTTGAAATAAGTTTGGGTCATTTTACATTCCTGAGGAGCATAGGCTGTAAGTTGGAGAGGCAGAAACCTGTGCAAAAGCAGGGTTCTGTTAAGGAAGAAGAGGCAAACGGGTGCTGTGTTTGTGGTCAGTAATATTCATTATGCATGATGGTTATCTTCAGCGTTCTTCATTTATTCAGGCGTTAATATTGACATGCAGCCAGTTCTAGCTCATGATTTTCAGAGGGAGAACAGGGCAAAAAGAAAAGCTGTGTTCTAAAAACTGGAGACTGTGCTGTCTGTAATCTACATATGTTAGCTAATGGTCCACAACAGTTCTGCAGTAGGTGCTTTCTGTGTTTAATGTCAGCTCTGGCTTCTCAAGAGCTCTGAGCCAGATCCAGGCAGACCTCAGTTACATCAATAGCCCTGCAATTTACTCCAGTTGCCTCAACAATCCATAGAGGACTGTATCTCTCTCGGATCCCAGTTTCTGTGGGCACTTTTGTCATGGCTTTCTAACAGAGACTCTCCAGTCTGATCTGTGGCTTCAGAAAAGAGTTAACCATCCTCCACCCAGGACTTTCTTAACAGCTGGAGTACATTAGTTTTCTATTGTTGCTATAACAAACTATCACAAACTTAATGGTACTGCAAACAACACAAATTTATTTCTTATACTTCTGGACGTCACAAGTCAACAATAGGCTAATAGGGCTGCATTCCTTCTGGACTCTCTAGGGGAGAATACACATTTCATGCCTTTCCCAGCTTCTTCACATCTGAAAAGTCTCTTTTGTAAGGTAACATATTCATAGGTTCTGGTAATTAGGGCATGGACGTTTCGGGGAGTTGGAGGGACATTATTTAGCCTACTACTGGGATAAGGAAAGTAGATGTCAAAATACACTCGTTCTTTACACTTCGAAATTATCTACCACCTGTTCATGCCTCCAGGGCATTTATAGCATGCCACAAGCTGATTTTTCAATCACTTAGAATTTAAAAATAGGTGTACATCCTTTAGATGCACATAATTATTTTTCTTTTCCCATTGTAATGTGAGCATTATAAATTGCTTTCTAAGTGTAACCTAAGTACGGTGCAATTTTGTTTGCTGCCTCTTCTGAAAGTGATTGGATGACTTTTTCTTCCAAACTGACCCAGATTTAAGAGCACTCACAAAAATATAACACCAGCATAGGTTTGAGATCTTTAAGCTGCAGGGATTTCCTTTGCCAGTGGCCAACGTCTCCTCTTTGATAACGTACTTCATTGCCTGGTGGCCACTTGGATTGTGATCTAAATTTGGAGGAGGAAATAAAAGATTCTTCACAGACCCCTGCAGCCTAAAAATTTAAACCTGCACCATGAAAATAAGTGACCTTTCCTTTATGGTAGTTGCCATTGCAAAGCTGGTAATTTTACCATTTAATGTGGACCATTAAAAAGGAGTTACACCAACTTTGGTACGTGAATCTCTAGAGAATTTCTCATAAGGGTCACACATGGTGGGCTTGGGTTCTAAAGTCAGAGGAGAAAGTTACAAAACAACAAGTGAAAGGGAATAAACAACTTAACAAGAAGTGATACCTGGGCTCCAAACTGATGTACTAAGGCTAACTCAAATTTAAAGACACTCTAACTCTTTGTTATTATATAAAAGGTCTGACTAGTCCAAAAATTAGGTAATGAGTAGTTTTGTTGTGTGGTTTTTTTTTTCCTTTTTGAAATATCCCTCAGGCATCAAGTCTTCCTAAACAATACAGTGCCTTGGAAATATTTCCGTTCAGAGTTAGCCTGAATAATCATTTAAAATGCAGCTTATAGATCATATATTTGATATCATTGCCTTAATGTGACTACCCCTAATTACACTAATTGCAAAAGTGAAGTGAATTAGAGTGTTAATAATAATCTCATAAATGAAGTCATTTATAATTATCAAGGAAACCATCTGTACATGACTAGCTTCCCTAAGACATTCTGTTCAAGAGGATTTGCTTTATTTCTCATCAGAAAACAGGTGCTTGGCGACATATTTTTCTTTCTTTTTCCTTTTTGAAAAGAGCACTGTATTATAATCCCATAAACTGAACCATCAAGTGCACTTGACAAGGCCTTCTTGAAATTCTGCTAAGTCAGTGCATAAAAATCCTAGAGATGCAACAAGGTCTGCTGAGGCATCCTTATTATGTGTGGTGGTTCTGAGTGGGGTAAAGTGGTGTGCACATGCATGTGTGCGTGTGTGAGAGAGTAAGACTGGCCATACATTGTGGCAAATGGTAGATTTAACCTCTTCACCTCAACATCATCTTGCTTCTGGTGGCTGTCCCACTTTGAGAGTGATGTTTCTTCTGAATACTGAAGTGTTTTGTAGTCATTAAAGGGTAGCATTTCCAAAGACGACCTCAGAAAAGCAACAGAAATAAAATCAGTATTTAGTTATCACCCTTCTTAACATCTCTGTTGCTCTTTGTTTATGAAAGAGATTCAAATATATTCACAAGAAATAAGTCCCTCCTTTGCTGTTTGAAAATCCTACCGAAACTGGGGAGTCCGTTCCAAGATGGCTGAATAGGAACAGCTCCAGTCTGCAGCTCCCAGCATGATTGATGCACAAGACGGGTGATTTCTGCATTTCCAACTGATGTACCTGGTTCATCTCATTGGGACTGGTTGGTCGGTGGGTGCAGCCCACGGAGGGCGATCCAAAGCAGGGTGGGGCATCGCCTTACCCGGGAAGCACAAGGGGTCAAGGGACTTCCCTTTCCTAGCCAAGGGAAGCCATGACAGACTGTACCTGGAAAATCGGGAAACTTCTGCCCAAATACTGTGCTTTTCCCAAGGTCTTAGCAACTGGCAGATGAGATTCTCTCCTGTGCCTGGCTCGGTGGGTCCCAGGCTCACGGAGCCTTGCTCACTGCTAGCACAGCAGTCTGAGATCGAATTGGCTGGGGGAGGGGCATCCATCATTGCTGAGGCTTGAGTAGGTAAACAAAGTGGCTGGGAAGCTCAAATTGGGCGAAGCCCACCACAGCTCAGCAAGGCCTACTGCCTCTATATACTCTACCTCTGTGGGCAGAGCATAGCTGAACAAAAGGCAGCAGACAACTTCTGCAGAGTTAAACATCCCTGTCTGACAGCTCTGAAGAGAGCAGTGGTTCTCATAACATGGAGTTTGAGCTCTGAGAATGGACAGACTGCTTCCTCAAGTGGGTCCCTGACCCCTGTGTAGCCTATATGGGAGACACCTCCCAGTAGGGGGCGACAGACACCTCATACAGGCAAGTGCCCCTCTGGGACAAAGCTTCCAGAGGAAGGATCAGGCAGCAATATTTGCTGTTCTGCAGCCTCCACTGGTGATACCTAGGCAAACAGGGTCAGGAGTGGACCTCCAGCAAACTCCAACAGACCTGTAGCTGAGGGACCTGACTCTTAGAAGGAAAACTAACAAACAGAAAGGAATAGCATCAACATCAACCAAAAGGAAATCCACATCAGAACCCTATCTGTCGGTCACCAGCATCAAAGACCAAAGGTAGACAGAACCACAAAGATAATTATCCAGGAGAACGTCCCCAACTTAGCAAGACAAGCCAACATTCAAATTCAGGAAATACAGAGAACACTACAAAGGTACTCCTCGAGAAGAACAACCCCAAGACACATAATTGTCGGATTGACTAAGTTTGAAATGAAAGAAAAAATGTTAAGGGCAGCTGGAAAGAAAGGTTGGGTTACCCACAAAGAGAAGCCCATCAGACTAACAGCGGATCTGTCAGCAGAAACCCTACAAGCCAGAAGAGGGTGGGGCCAATATTCAACATTCTTAAAGAAATTTCAACGCAATATTTCATATCCAGTCAAACTAAGCTTCATAAGTGAAGGAGAAATAAAATCCTTTACAGACAAGCAAACGCGGAGAGATTTTGTCACCACCAGGCCTGCCTTACAAGAGCTCCTGAAGGAGGCACTAAACGTGGAAAGGAACAACCGGTACCAGCCACTTCAGAAACATGCCAAATTGTAAAGACCATCAATGCTATGAAGAAACTGTATCAATTAACAGGAAAAATAATCAACTAACATCATAATTATAGGATCAAATTCACACATAATGATATTAACCTTAAATGTAAATGGGCTAATGGCAACAAAAGCCAAAATTGACAAATGGGATCTAATTAAACTAAAGAGCTTCTCCACAGCAAAAGAAACTACCATCAGAGTGAACAGGCAACCTACAGAATGGGAGAAAAATTTTGCAATCTACCCATCTGACAAAGGGCTAATATCTAGAATCTACAAAGAATTCAAACAAATTTACAATGAGAAAAAAAAACACATCAAAAAAGGGCAAAGGATATGAACAGACACTTCTCAAAAGAAGACATTCATGCCGCCAACATACACATGAAAAAATGCTCATCATCACTGTCCATCAGAGAAATGCAAATCAAAACCACAATGAGATGCCATCTCATGCCAGTTAGAATGGCAATCATTAAAAAGTCAAGGAACAACAGGTGCTGGAGAGGATCTGGAGAAACAGGAATGCTTTTACACTGTTGGTGGGAGTGTAAATTAGTTCAACCATTGTGGAGGACAGTGTGGCGATTCCTCAAGGATCTAGAACTAGAAATACCATTTTATCTGGCAATCCCATTACTGGGTATATACCCAAAGGATTGTAAATCATGCTGCTATAAAGACACATGCACACGTATGTTTATTGTGGCACTATTCACAATAGCAAAGACTTGGAACTACCCAAAATGTCCATCAATGATAGACCGGATTAAGAAAATGTGGCACATATACACCATGGAATACTATGCAGCCATGAAAAAGGATGAGTTTGTGTCCTTTGTAGGGACATGGATGCAGCTGGAAACCATCATTCTCAGCAAACTATTCACAAAAACAGAAAACCAAACACCGCATGTTCTCACTCATAGGTGGGAATTGAACAGTGAGCTCAGAGCTCACTTGGACATGGGAAGGGGAACATCACACACCAGGGCCTGTCAGGGAGTGGGTAGGGGGCTGGGGGAGGGATAGCATTAGGATAGGAGAAATACCTAATGTAAATGATGACTCGATGGGTGCAGCAAACCAACATGGCACGTGTACCTATGTAACCTGCACATCGTGCACATGCACCCTAGAACTTAAAGTATAGTTAAAAAAAAAAAAGGAAAATCCTACCAAAATCATCAGCATTCCCCCATGGATACTTATATATGTGTTCACACACACACACACATACATATACAGGTACTATACGTATGAATCATCTCTCTAAGGAACATAGCATTCCAAGATAATCATAACAAAGCATGATGTCTTTTTCATCAGATCATGTAATGGAGACTTACTGTAGAAATATAAAAAACTTCAGATAAAAAAGCCACTGGAAGGAAAGAAAGGGAGATCTTACTGTTTCTTTCTCTAGTTTCTTTTGAATGTATGTGTTACTTTAGGAGTTATGCCTTCTTATGAATTGTCTTATTTCCTAATTGAGACAACAGTTTTACTCATTATTTTACACTTTATTTTTTATTAAGTGCTTCACATGTATTAGTTTCTCCAGCTAGGCTGTAGTGGATAATAATTGTGTCTTGAAATAGTTTGTTATGAGTACTTCACCTCGGGCATGTAACAGATACCCGGAAAATGCTGGTCAGTTTAAAGCTAACTTAGAAGTAGCGTGCCTGGAGTTAGCTACTCACATGAAGACAGGCAGAAACTTGTGAACTGGGTATGTCCCGAGTCCTGGACACATCTCAACTTCAGGGCAAAGCCTTCTGTAGTTGACAGCTTTAGTTTCCAGTATTCATTAGAGCAAAGTCATTGCTGGAGGATCAGCTAATGTTGGGGACAAAGAATTGAGCGCCTCCCCTTCCAGCCTGCAGCCCACGTTTCTCTGTGTATGTGCAGAGCAGGCTGAAGAAAGCCACGCAGCCTCAGCGTAATACAAGCCTGGCTCGCTCCTTGCTTAGAAGAGGACTGTTCTGAAGCCCAACTTAAGGAGAAGAAAAGCATTAGGAGCCCTTGAGGCTAGCAGGTTGCCCTTTGGTGAAGAATGAGTAATAGCCAGGGCCCTTGACTGCCAGGATTCAATTTTCAAAGTAATGATTCTTTAATCCTCACTTTATTTCTCAATGTGAGGTATCTTACTCTTCTTATATGAGATACTCTTCTTACATGAGATACTCACATTTAATCTCACACATACCCCACTCCCATCCAGAAGTAAACATGGAAAGCTTCCTCATCTGTAGATTTCTAGGTTCAGGTCTCAGCTACTTGATCAGAATCATGCAGCCCTAATAGAACAGGTTTCATTTTAGCTGGAGAGAAAGCTTTGGTTTCCAATCACAGCCTCACTTCAGCGTAGGCCTTTTATGTAGGTCAGTGGTTCTCAAACCCTTTGGTCTTGGGACCCTTTTACACTGTAGAAAATTACTGAGAACCCCAAAGGCTTTAGTTTATGTGGATTATATCTATCAGTGTTTACCAAATATAAAATTAAAATTAACATTTAAATATTTATTCATTTAAAAATAAAAACCTTATTACATGTTACATAAAAATACTTTTATGAAAACTAAATGTTTCAAAACAAAAAGTGACATTTCTTTGCGTGATTATAAATCTCTTTAATGTGTGACTTAATTGAAAGCAGCTGGATTCTTATATCTGGTTAAAGAATAGGAAGAAAAATGGCCTTAAATATATGATTGGAAGGGTAGTAGTATTTTTCATAGCCTTTTCCAATAATTGTGAATATTCTTCTGTAATACTATATCTGAATAAGTAGTAGTTTCTGAAAAGTTAGTTGGCATGTGGAATCTGAAACTATATTAACTAGATTTTTATGTACTTTGTTACATAAAAATTTGTTGGTCTGTCTCACACATTGAATGGATCTTTTACCTATGAATGTTTTTGTAACATCATTCATTGATCATTGAGAGATTATTGGTTCACTGAGTTAATCAGAACTTCCAAATCTTGACACATTTCATTATAAAATACTTTGTTAACGTAGCTTAATCAGAAAAGTCTTTAAGTGCTGGGAAGCTATTGAGCTCCCAGTGGCAGATAAACATTTTTCAAAATTCTGATTTTCACTTTAAAGCTCAAATTTCATTATTGGCAACAAATACTGTCATTTGAAGTGAAAGGCTTACTTTTTTCATTTTTTTAATTTCATTTTTTTTCAAGTTAACCATAGTTTGTCGTTCTTTAATTAAAAATGGCATTCCATGAAATAAGCAGCTGGTTCAGCTCGCAACTCCATCATGCAAGTGCTTTTCCTCTCGAAAAGCCACTGAACTTTGATACATAGCAGAAGTGCTTTACTTCTTTTCTTTCTATGTACCATTCTGTCACACAGGATATTTTAAAGATGTAAACTCAAGAGTTTATGATTAATAAAAATAATTTTTACTACCTTATTCAAGACATCGTTATGTGAAACTGGGCATTTATCTGGAAGTGTGGCAATAAAAAATATAGTTGGATGCTGCTAACTCGATTCAAACTAAGGCACAAGCCGTTTTACCCACCATTGCTTTTGTACCATCAGTGCAATTATCAACACAATGAAAAAGGCAAACAATATCTTAGAATTTTTATGAAAATGCATTTGGACTTAAAGGGTATCTAAAGGGTCTCGGGCCCCCAGGGCTCTGCAGATCACAGTTTTGTAACTATTGGTAAAGATGTCAGTAATAGTTCACCTTTATTAAACCTATAGTATGTGCCGTCCATGGTTATATGCATTAATTAGTTTAATCATGAGATATTCAGGTATATGAAGAGCCTAACACAGTCCAGAAAATGTATCCTTTTTAACTTCTGGACTCTGGTACATTTTGGCCGCTCTGCTGCTGATGCATGGGAGCTAATTAAAATCTGAAGAATTTTCAGTAGCATTGCTGCTAGGGGTATAAACCTCCATTTTCTCAGTCCCAAAAGTGTTTAGACCTTGAGAAGTTCATTGACTCTGCCTGGGTTTGCTTGGCGGGTCCTGAGTCTCTAGTATATGTCAGATGACAAAATATGCTGTGCTTTTCGTGGCTGCTGAAAATGTCCCCTTCTGCCCCTCTCCCTCTGAATTTTATTTCTTTCTGTAGTTATTGTTTCTCTCACTTACTGCACCTTGGTTTCACAGTTCAAAACATTGTACAATACACACGGCTTTAAATGTCAGGCCTTCCATGGAATTACATCTGCCTGTCAGCAGCGCCGCAGTAGGTCTTGCCTCCTTTTCTGACAGAACCTGGGGGCTCCTTTCTTTTTTTAAAACTGCACTTTAGCTTGGTCACACATAAATATTTATCCCATTCTCTGACACTTACTTTGAAGGCTTGCCTGGACAGAGAATGGAGTGGAGGCTGTTTGCTGCTCCCTGCTTTGAGGCTAAAATGCTGTTTCCTTTCCCATTTGCCCTCTAGTGAGGTGTTTGGCTTTACATGCTCTCTAGGCCATAAATATTTATTTGGATTTTCGAGTCAGTGTGAGGCTAAGAGCTTACCCAAATCCTGAATTAATCTGAAAGCCAGGTTAAGGGAAACTAGTATGTACTTGGTTTTATTATGATTCTGTAAAATTCTCTGTTGAAAAGAAGATGGTCCTTGAGCAGATTAGTAATTCCAGCAGATCTGATTATTGCTTTTCAAGCGTGGCAGGGGCTGGCATAGCATGTATTACATCTGCAGAGAATTGTTTTGTTAGTCGTGAGAACTATAACTCTTTCAAGCCAAAGTATATGTTTTAGAGGAAACTGTACTGACAGGACTAGAAAAACTCAAATTGGGTCCAAGGGTCTACCTTTTTGTCTTGCTTTCATTCTTACTACACAAGTAATAAGAGTGCATCCATACGTATTTGTGGTTGTCTCTGATGCTGCCTTTGTTGTGCTGCATGCCTGGTGCCCTGGGCTCCACAGTTGCTGCCCTCTGCACTACCAAGCCTGCCCCACCGCTCCAGCAGCACCCGGGTCCTGTGCCCGGCCCTTTGTGCTGCTCAGTGTGCATGTGTGTGGCGTCCGCATGGCAGCCTGGCCTCCTGCAGCCTCCTAGGCCCTGTGCCTGTGGCTACAGCGGCTGCATGCTGTACACCGAAGGAGACAAAACTTCCGTTGAATTCCTGAGTGATGAAATTAAGGAGGAAAGGGAAATCCAGAAGCATAAGAGGCATTCCCTCCCTAAGAGGGCTGGAAGTTGGGAGCTAGAATTTAAATGGAACAGACGCTAAATGAATATGGCAAGTTGCCAGAGGAAAGATCTCTGTCATTTTAAACATTATCAGTAGCATCTCACCCACATCTGATGGTGAGGAGGAGCCCTCACAAGGGCAGTAGGTTGAAGAACAGGATTCTGAATTAACATCAATTCCCAGTTTCATAGCTGAAGTTATGAAGAATGATAGCAAGAAGGTCCTGGTGCTGACTGGCACTATCAGAGGATGAGTTTGGACAAGAAGAGCAGGTAGAGAGTAACATTTTCTCCATCAAGGAAGTTAGCTTTCAGTCCAATGGCAAGTCTGAATGGAAGGACACTAGTACACACTTGACACAGAGTCGCCGGACTAGGCCTTGTATTTTTTCCTTGAGGACCAAGGGGTGGACAGCGCTTTTGTGGATGGGTTGGTGCAGCTCAGCCCAGTTCTGGAGCACGAGGAGGACGTTACTTTTCTTGAAGATCTCAAAGTTTTGTCAAGAACCAGCAGAGTAGACAGCTACTGAAAGCCTCAGTTTTATGGCAGACTTTGGCCAACCAACAAATCCTACTGTGAAATCCTACTGTGAAATCCTACTGTGAAGCCAGGCACTATCATCCTAATACCATGAAAAAAAGAGCAAATTTAAATTATTTCTTTTGTGCTCTCATTTACTATTCATTTGTTTTTTTCTGTACAAATCTATTGTTACTAGTTTTTTTTTGTTTTTGTTTTTGTTTTTTTCGTTTTATTTTTGAGATGGAGTCTCTCTTTGTCGCCCAGGCTGGAGTGCAGTGGCGTGATCTCGGCTCACTGCAAGCTCCGCCTCCCAGGTTCACGCCATTCTCCTGCCTCAGCCTCCCGAGTAGCTGGGACTACAGGTGCCCGCCACCATGCCTGGCTAATTTTTTGTATTTTTGGTGGAGATGGGGTTTCACCATGTTAGCCAGGATGGTCTCGATCTCCTGACCTCATGATCTGCCCACCTCCACCTCCCAAAGTGCTAGGATTACAGGCGTGAGCCACTGCGCCCAGCCTAGATTTTTAAAATAATAGGACAGACAATAAAATTAGGGTTTCTCCTCCAAAATATATACATGTGAATTAACTAGGAGATGCAGGAACTTTTATATGTGGACTCTGAGGAAACAGGCTTCTGACAAGGAGTCCAGCATAGCCCTTAAATAGCTTTGCCCCTAGAGGATACAGATATTATCTAATCTAGCAGGTATTAGTCGGCAGTCCCTGCCTAGTGAGATCTCTTAAGAACGTCTTTTAACTGTGCTTCTCTCTGACTTGGGTGTCCTTTTTTAAGGTTTTCAGTTTATGTCTCCTATCTGAATCTAACACACCCACAGGGTTGATAGACACAGCAGTAAGTTAAATTAATCCTTTACATCTAGGTCTCTTTTAAAGCTTGGTAACTGAGTTCTATTTTTATAACCTTACGATGAGCCAAGACTGTATATAGAGCAGACATCTGCCATCTATAGTGATATGGAGTAGAAACCTCGACTATTAGAGATGGCATGGGCTACCAGACGCACTGATCTGTTTACTCCCCTTTCTTTCCTTGATTGACTGAGTGACCTTCATTGTCCCCTTGGCTCTGCCTGGCCTGAATTAAGGATCTTCCTGCCATCCATACCTTGTAGGACTGTGATATGCAGTGCCAGAGTAGGATGCATTTGTGATTTAGCAGCAGCATGGCTCACCTCTGTCATCTTCTGGAAGTGTGGATGGTATGGGAAGGGGTGAGCAGTGCTTTCCCAGCCATTCCAGCAGGTCCCCTTCCTCCTTTACCTCCTATGCCAGTGCCAATCAGCAATTTTCAGGGGCTTTTTAGTCTGACCTCTGAAGGTTCCACAGCTGTTCTTAGTCCCAGTTCAGTGATCTTTCCTTTACTTGTATAGACAGTAAAATTTCTGTAAAATCAGTATCAGCCCCAATAAATTCTGAATTCAAAGGCATTGTGGTTTTTATTCTCTTGATGCTTATGAAAGGAGTCCAAGATGCAGTGTCAGCTGACTCTTGCCAAAGATACGGTGCAAAAAACCTAGTCAGATTCTAGGATGATGGTCAGATGTGCCATTGTAAAGCCTTTAGAGCTGTTCTCTCAGCCCAGCATGGATGCAAATATTGTTTAATCAAAACAGAATGGTTAACACCCTCAACTCATAATTGGGATATTCTTTTATTATTATATAACCGATTTATTTGTCTTTTGATGATATATTCTACTTCTGTGCATGTCATATCCAACCCTTAAAATACAATTTTTTTTTTTGTTTTTTTGAGACAGAGTCTCACTCTGGTGCCCAGGTTGCAGTGCAGTGATGCAGTCATGGCTTACTGCACCCTCAACCTCCAAGGCTCGAGCAGTCCTCCCACCTCAGCCTCCCAAGCAGCTGACTACAGGCGTGTGCAACCACACCCAGCTTTTTTTTTTTTTTTTTTTCGTAGTAGAGATGGAGTTTCACCATGTTGTCCAGGATGATCTTAATCTCTTGACCTTGTGATCTGCCTGCCTCAAC
>NW_012103665.1:944003-964445 GCF_000951045.1 Mandrillus leucophaeus | reverse complement strand
AGTGATGCAGTCATGGCTTACTGCACCCTCAACCTCCAAGGCTCGAGCAGTCCTCCCACCTCAGCCTCCCAAGCAGCTGACTACAGGCGTGTGCAACCACATTTTTTTTTTTTTTTTTTTTTTTTTTTTTAAAGCAACAGGGTCTCCCTTTGTTGCCCAGGCTGGTCTCAAACTCATAGGCTCAAGCAGTCCTTCAGCCTCAGCCTCCCAAATTGCTAGGATTATAGGCATGAGCCACTGCACATTGCCTGTAATAAGAATTTTGTAACCTCATCCAGCGATGTGTCTTCTATTTGCATGAAGTGGCTGAAACACCCAGCTCTCCCTGAGCCATGACAGCCACAGTCCTGGTCCCTCCTGTTGTCCTTCCAGCCACATTGAAGGAGCTCATCTCACAGACAATGATCTGCTGGGCCCAGGAGGACCAGATCCAGGATGCAGAGCTGGTCCGAATGATGTTCAACCTCCTCCGGAGGCAGTATGACAGCATCGGGGAGCTGCTGCAGGCGCTGCGGAAGACCTACACCATCAGCCATGCCTCTGTAAGCGACACCATCAACCTGCTGGCTGCCCTGGGCCAGATCCGCTCCCTCCTCAGTGTCAGGATGGGCAAGGAAGAGGAGTTGCTCATGATCAACGGGCTGGGGTAGGTGGCTCACAGTTCCGTGCCGTTCTCTCTAGAGAGCTTTCAGTGGGAAAACTGACTTACCTTGATATATGGATGTAGTGGAATCAAATCATATTAAATCTTTGTGTGACGTGATTCCAGTCTCACTCCTCCTGCGGTCGTAGCCTTTGTAGCCTAAGAGACCCGACCACTCGCAGCGAAAGGCATTGCTGACAGAAGTGTGGAGGAGTCTTGGAGAAAAGCAGTTACTGGGTTTGAATCTTTTGAAAATAGCCCCAGGGAGCCCATGGAAACATTTGGAGGAAGAGACAGTGTGTTCAACCCAAGACAGAAATTATCTGAGTGCTTGAGTTTCAGAAGCTTTCTAGCTTCTGAAACTTCCCTCTGAAAAACTGCCACCTCATCTCTCCCTTTTCTCAGCACTAGCCTAGAGTGATTTTTGTTAGTTCATTGAGATAACTTTCCCCTTAACGGTAGCTCATGGCTCTCCCTTAGAAGCCATGAAGTCAAACAAATTCATTGCATTTTAGACGTCAAAAGGATTTCCTTTAATTATATACTGTAGCACTTCTATTTTGCAGTTGAGAATACCAAGGTCCAAAAAGATTCACTAACCAGCCTACAGTTTTACTTTATTAGAATCAAGAACCAGACCAACAGACATCCTCCTACCTAACTTTTCATCCTACCGCCCTTGAGCCAGCAAACCAAAGGAGCATCACCAAGGTGCAGGAAAGGGACGTTCAGGATCCGTGGCGGGGAAATGCATGCATTTGTCAAACTCATTTCCAAAGAGAGATCTTATGTAAACGAAGAGACTTTTATGGGAATAGAATACAGTTAGAGAATTATTATCTCCCCCAGCCTTCGCAGTAGACATCGCAGGAGGAAAAACTGGCAGTTGCAGGTGGTGGTTCCTGTAACCCTCAAGAGAAGGGGAATGGGCCAGCCAGAAAGGAACCCCCCAGCAGGGGAGTACACAGCAAATTACCAGGCTCTTGCTGTATTTTCACTTGCCTGCAGCTGTACTCCGTGAGTGTATATGGGATGACTTAAAGATATAATTGTTCTTACATGTTAATGTTGTGAGTTTTTAAAGCCTATTGTCCAAAAGCTTCATTGGTATCTAAAATTATTACAAGAAAAGAAAAACCAGGGATGTTTAATAGGTCATTAGAAAGAAATGTTTCAAAGAGAAAGAGCAAGTACTTAGAAGTAGAGGCACACAGAATATTTCCGTCAGCTAGAATGGCCCTGCACATATATTCCACCTGACCTAGCGCCTTCTTATTATTTGTTTCAGCCTGTCACTTTCATATTACTTCACGCCCTCGTGTGTGTGTGTGTGTGCTCATCCCTGAATTTTCGTAGCCTATAAATAAACAGGTGCTGAAGACTGTCTTTGATCCTTACCCTAGAGAAATAATGAACAACAAGGTGTTTTACCAGCATCCCAACCTCATGAGAGTCCTGGGCATGCACGAGACGGTGATGGAGGTGATGGTGAACGTGTTGAGTACAGAGAAATCTCAGGTAATGCTAAAAGGAGAACCTAGCCAGAACTTGTCCCGTGAGGCAGGAGCACATGAGGTGACTTGTTCAGAGCCACATGGCTGGTGTCCGTTGCCTCAGTTTCTCTTCCAGGGAGAGGGAGGGACATGCACAGTGCCAAGAAGGAGCCAAGCGATGGGATAATGCTGCTGGATGGAATCCCATTGTGTAAGAGCTCTTGAAGCTTGGAGACTCTCTTCATTAATCCCACTGGGCTCTTCAGTTGCTAAGTTTACTTCCCGTGTTCTGCAACCCTGCGCTTTCCAAGATGGAGTAACTCTGACTGCCACTTAGGAGTCTGGTGTGCCTTGTGCTGAGTCAGGAGAAGGCTGTGCTAAAGGAGAACAAGATCTCAGTAGTGATCCTGGCAGTGTCTCCCCAGAAGTGTTTGTGTTTCCTCCGTCAACCGGGCTCCTGAAGAAGCCAGGTTTCCTTGCCAGCTCCCCCATAAGGAGGCTGCATCAGGAGGATCTCCTGTTGGTAAAGGGAGAGGAGTGGGGATAGGACACAACTGGACATTTATCCCAGCCGGGCTGGGGTCCTCCTCACAGTTAAACTGCTTCCGCAGGCAGTAGATAGGGTATGGCTTCAAATGTTGGAAATTCTAGAATGCCAGGGTCCTAGGAAGGGTGATTTCCGGTGCAGTTTCATCAGCGCTGCTGGGGAGAGGGTGGGTGTGTAGAAGGAACAGAAGCCAGGGTCATGTTCCTCATGGGCTTTCTTCGGATTTCTTGGGAAAGGGAAATCTCTCCAGAAGATCCCTGAGCACGTGTCTGGATGCCTTAGCGAGCAGATAGATTATGTTTCTGAATCTTATTTCTTAGAGCATCCTCTGGAACATTAAAGGAGAAAATCAAGGTCGTCTTAGGATCCTGAGCAAGGTTAACACTGCCACCATTTATTGAGCATTGTAGGATCAAAAATAAGATTTGGCCCAACCTAGAGATACTGGTTACTTTGTTAAGCAGAAAGGCCAAGTACAGTCAACAGGAATGTAAGATGGCATCTTTATGCTAGACTGCATGAATCAAATGGCAAGTGCTATGGAATCCCATAGAAGAGCAATTATCAATGACAGAAGTAGTCAGGGAAGACTCAGAGAGCGATGCCTTTCAGACTTGCACAACGGTAGAGGCCAGCCTTGACCCAGGGCGCTTGGGTTTTGATATACTGGTGGGTCTTGTGTGTCTACGATCACCTGTGTCTGTCTGTCTGTCTGTCTCTCTCCTCTCTCTGTTTCTCTCCTCTCTCTCTCTCCTTTGTCTCTCTCTCCTCTCTCTCTCTCTCCTCTCTCTTCTCTCTCTCTCTCTCTCTTCTCTCCTCTCTCTCCTTTGTCTCTCCTCTGTCTCTGTCCTCTCTCTCTCCTCTCTCTCTCCTCTCTCTCCTGTCTCTCTCTCTCTCTCCTGTCTCTCTATCTCTCCTGTCTCTCTCTCCTCTCTCTCCTCTGTCTCTCTCTCCTCTGTCTCTCCTCTCTCTCTCTCCGTCTCTCTCTCTTCTCTGTCTCCTCTCTCTCTCTCCTCTCTCTCCTCTCTTTTCTCTCTCTCCTCTCTCTCTCTCTGTTCTCTCTCTCCCCTCTCTCTCTCTCCTTTGTCTCTCTCCTTTGTTTCTCTCGTCTCTCTCTCTCCTCTCTTTCTCTCTGAATTCTGTCCACTCCCTTCCTACTTGGAAACAACAATAGCCTGGTAGAAAAAGGTCATGCAATTTCATGTGACTTCCGAGGATGACGGATTCTTGTTTGACATCTGTTTCTCTTGGAGGAAAGATATTTCAGGAACTATAACTATCATTCAGTATTTTTGGGAGCCTCTTCTTGGGTGTCCACTCTCTGTCTCTCCTATGAATCAGTCTTGGGGAAAAAAAAGGAAGGAGAAAGTTCATTTTTCCAGGTGTTCACAGCTTAGGATGCTTTACCCATTTAAGACTCTGAGGTCAGAGTTTTCAGAAAGGCTTCATGATAGATTCTTTTCTCTGACACTTTCTACTTCTCCCTACAGATTGCATTTCCAAAGATGGTTGCTAGCTGCTGCCGTTTCCTTTGCTATTTCTGTCGAATTAGCCGGCAAAATCAGAAGGCCATGTTTGAGCATCTGAGTTATCTTCTGGAGAATAGCAGCGTTGGCCTAGGTGCGTAAGTCTTCTTGTAATTTCCACATCCAAACTCGAAGGTTATACTCTGCCTTTGACCACTTAGGAAATACAGGGAAAGAAGTCACATGCATGCTGTGATATTTGTAAATACTAGAAAAGACCCTGCCTGATTTAAAACAACTGAAATAACGATGCCACAACAACTGAAGTAACGATACCACAACGACGTTCTCCAACATAAGTAGAGATGTTGCTACCAGCCAACATTGGTGACAGATTAGTGTTGGCATAGTCATACAGTTTTACCTCATCTCTCTTGGGACCAGTGCCCCGTGGTTTACAAAATGCCCCTGGGATTGCAGATGTAGTCTGGGGGCACAGCTCTTCCCAGCCCACTCAACTGACCAGGGAGCAGTGCTGATGAGACCAAGGTCATGGATCCGATCTCGTCTTGGCAGGCTGGCTGCAGGCTGCATACCTGTCCATCAGCCTCCCAGCAAATGCTTTCCTTAGCCGGGAGGCAGACTGGCTGACAGCAATTGTGGATAAACAGTGTAAATCCACCACCACCACTAGAAAAACAAGTCAGTGCATATGTCTTACTCATTGTTCTGGATATAAACGAAATGAATTTGTGGCATACACAAATACTTCCACTTGAAAACTGAAGTTTCAGGGGTTTTTATTTCTCAAATGCAACCTCAGGTTACTAACCTTTTTGTAAAATGCCACCTGAAGTTTTTCTTAATTCTAGCCTGAGAACCAAACAAACAAGTCAAAAACAACATTGGTGACCTGGTGAAACTCTATGAGCTAATGCTGTTTGATGCTATTTTTAAACTCCAGGTGGTAGCCCCAGAAATACCCAAGTTCCACTGGGCTTTGTTGGTCAAGTGGCATCTGATATGGGGGCCTCAAGAAGTTTTGTGTTAGAAAAGCACTTGGAAATACATGGTCCGGGCTGGTAGTGTGAACCGATTTTCTATTAACTCGTATTCATGGTAATGAATGTGGGGAGGAAGGTTAGCTAATAGAGCTGTTCTTAACTCCAGTGCAGCGTCCCGTTGGAGAACGGGCGTGTAAACCAGGTTTCAATGTGTTTGCTGCCCTCTCCTGTCCGTTTATGGGCACTGCAGTCTCAGCTCGGTGCCAAGTGTCTTCCTCTGTCCCTTTCTTGCTAATTCTCCCGTCCTCCCTCAGCCTCCCCGTCGATGAGGGGATCCACCCCGCTGGATGTGGCAGCGTCCTCTGTGATGGACAACAACGAGTTAGCGCTGGGCTTGGAGGAACCAGACCTGGAGAAGGTAACTGGCCTTGGGGAGGCAGTGTGGTGCTGCTCTCTTCCGCCTGTAGTGCAGCTGAGCTAAGAATAAACAGATCACGGACGGAGCCTCTGTCACTGTGTCCTCATCTTGGTGGGCTTATAGGGAAAGCGTGGAAGAATGTGAGTAACCGGTAGCAGCACAACGAGTATGACCAAGGGATCTCCTGTGAGCACAGGTAGCCCAGTTCAGAGACATGGATATGTGGGCACTGCTGTTCGTATGTGGAAGCCCAGCCTCATTGGTCTACATGGAACATCACCAGATGCCTGCGGTTCCTAGTAAAGTTCTGTGTAATTTATAAATTTATAAATTTACCTATGGAAGGAAGAGACGTGGCAGAATACTGTATAATCAGAGTCGTTTCCATGTGCAAATGAGACAAACTGAGCTGCCCTCCGCTGGGAGGGTGAATGAAGCTCCTGGTGGTGGCGATGGTTGGGGCCGCCTCACTACATCTTTTCCCCATCCCTTTCTTTCAGTGATGTCCTTGACCGGAGGGCTGGCAGGACTCACAGTGCGACTTTCTGAGTGTGGGAAAGAGCAACCTGGGAGTGGGGGGTTGGGAGGCGGTGTAGAGGGGAGGGTCATGGGCAAGTCACAGACAAGTCAAAGGTCCTTGTTGTGTAGGGGGTTTGGGAGCATGCGGAAAAGGGCACCTGAGCCTGCCTAGTGGATTAGGAAGGTCACTTAGAAACAGTGGTGACCCGAGGGATGAGTAGAAGCTGATCAGCCACGTTGTTGGGTGATCCCAGCATGGCGTGCTGGGGAGTAGGAGACTGGGTATGACTGAAGCACAGAGTGCCTGGGGGATGTGGTAAGAATGAGGCAGAAGCAGTGGGGAATTGAACTTTAAGCTACCATTTCTATTAGTAAGAGAAATTCACGCCCATACGCTCTGCCAGGCTTGATTCTGAAAGCTTCCCGCAGATGAACTCACGTGATCCTCAGATCAAGCCCTTTCATGATTGCCTGCCAGTTACGGGCAAGGAAGTGGAGGCATAAAGAGATTGGGTGGCATCCTCAGCGTCGTGCGGATAGTCAGTGGCACAGCCAGGCATCGAGAGCGTTGGGCTCCGGAGGCTGTGCTCCTACCCATTTTGTTACAGGAGGTCACCGTAGAGCCAAGAGTGGTGGAAACCACTGGAGCGTGTTAGGCAAAGGGGCAACACGGTACGATTCGTATGTTAGAAAACACCCCAGTTTCAGTAAGAAGAACTGATTGGAACAGAAATCAGTCCTGAGGCAAGGCGGAGAGTTTATGCGGTAATCAAAGCCCAAGACTGTGCTGGCTTCAATTAATATTGATGCAGTGGGTGTGACAAGTGTTTGAAGCCAGGGGACCTATCTGGCAGAGGACAAATGGCAGCCATGAATTCGATATCAGTTCAGCCCGTGTTTGCCTCTAAGGAGTGCAGGAGGTAGAGCAGATCTGAGGAGGCCGGCCATGAGTCTGGGTTCTGTCAAATTTAAGAAGCCCGAGGCTCCCAAATGGCAGTGCCAAGTAGGGAGTTGACTGCGTGGCAGCAAATCTCAGGAGAGCTCTCTGAGCTGCAGAGGGAGTGCACAGAGGGCGGCTGAAGCTCTGGGGGTACGTGAGGTGACTCCGGCGGCTGGTCTGGAGCAAGAAGAGAAGCATAGCTAGGCCAGAGCCCTGAGGACCACCAGCATATTTAAGGGAGTCACCGAGGAAAAGGCACCAACAAAAAACATGAGGAGGAGCAGCCAAGAGGATGAGAAAACCCGGAAAATGTAGTGTCTGAGAAGCTGAGAGGAAACTCTGAGGAGTAAATACGTATTTTTTTCTTCCTGTCACGTAGTGAAGGTGAGTTGGCTCAAAGAAGACAGGGTGAGGAACGAGAGAGAGGGGATGTCTTGCTGAAACGATTATGGCAGCCGATGGCCTTCCTCTGGCTGAGGCAGCCGCACAGACCACATAGATTTACCGCTCACGAAGATTCTGCTGTTTCAGGCCTTGGCAGAGAATCATTGGCCAAGCTGCAAAACCATGTCTGATCTATTAAGATGAGATGATAATTACCCACCAATAATTCATTGACATTTTTGAGTTAGTAAATTCCATTTCAAATGCATTCAACTGATAATTACCGAGGGCCTATCATGAACCAGACAGACAAAACGCCCGTGTTTATGCAGCATATTTCTAATGGAAGGAACTTCTGTTGTAGTAAGAGAGGATATTACTTTGCTGGGGCTGCCAGAACAAAGTACCACAGGTTGGGTGACGTAAACATCGGAAATTTATTTTCTCACAGTTCTGGAAGCTCAAAGTCCAAGATCGAGGTGTGGGCAGATTTGGTTTCTTCTGAGGCTTCACTTCCCGGCTTGCAGATGGCCACTGTTTTGCCGTGTCCTCACGTGGTCTTTTCTTTGTGTGCACGTATCCTTGGTATCTCTCTCTGTGACCAGATTTCCTCCTCTTTAAGGACATGACCCCAACAACTCAGTTTAACTTGGTCCCTTCTTTACAGCTCCTGTCTCCACAGCAGCATTCTGGGATACTGGAGGTTAGGGCTTCCACATGTGACATTTGGGGGAGACCATTTAGCCCGTGACAGAGGGGTTTGTCTCTGAGTTGATCACTTTGTTTTGTTCTTTAAAGTATTTTGAAATATCAAAGAGACATTTTTAGAATAATATTTTGAGGTGGCAAATAAATTTAAGTGTAGGTATTTTTATTATTTTGTCAGATTCAGTAAATATTTCCAGTGGACTTATAAATCATTATTTTCCTTATAAATCATTATAAGGAAATGATGAGTCCCTTATAAATCATTAAGTTAAAGGCAGGAATCAAGGAAAGAATCTATTTACTGACCTTATCAAATATGATATTTATCAAACAACCCCATTACATAATAGAAGAACCTTGCTTTTTAATATTCTTTTAAAAGAGGGTAGATGCGGTGGCTCATGCCTGTAATCCCAGCATTTCAGGAGGCCAAGGCAGATGAATCATTTGAGGTCAGGAGTTCAAGACCAGTCTGTCCAACATGGCGAAACCCCATCTCTATTAAAAAGCAAAAATTAGCCAGGAGTGGTGGTGGGTGCCTGTAGTCCCAGCTACTCAGGAGGCTGAGGCAGGAGAATTGTTTGAACCCGGGAGGCAGAGGTTACAGTGAGCTGTGATCGTGCCACTGCACTCCAGCCTGGGAGCCTGGGTGACAGAGCGAGACTCCATCTCAAAAAAGAAAAAAAAAAGTCTGTTAAAATAAGTCCCAGTCAATATAAGTTAGGGTTAACTTTAATAAGCCCTCCCAGCTGCAAAAGGAGTAAGTGAAAATGACCAGACCAGAGGGAAATGTTAGGCCCTGTAGGCCTGTGTTGTGAAGGATACCATCTACCTCCTACATATGCACACCGAGACTCAAGCACCATGCCACTGTCAGTGCCTTGCATGAGAGCTTCCATCAATGCTGTGTCTATTCATGGGCTCTGGTTCTAGTGGGAGAGACCTCAGCCAAACTCTATTATTCATACATTTAGATGACAGTAAATAGCTCAGTGTTTCAGGTGGTGTGATGATAACCCATGCTTGTGTGAAAGCAGCGGAATGCGTCCTCTTTGACAAGGCAATACCACAAGGTTTTGAACTCCCTATTCTGTTCTCAGCCCCAGTTCATCTTTTGAAACAGTGTTGCTCAGCAAAGACATGGAGCCTCCGTTGGAAGAAGTCAGATGTGATGAATGCAGGCTAGCAAGCTGGGAGAGGGGAGAAATGGGCACTTGAGGAAATCTGTAAAAGGGATGAGGTTTGCCACACCATTTTCAAGTAATTGGGGTGGCTTAGCACACTGCCATAGACTTTATTCAGCCCAGTGTCAGGAAATTACCCAAGTTTGGTTCACAGGAAAGAACAGCAAAGGACTGCTATGCTGGGATTTCTCCCTTCTATTGATCACGGCAGAAATTAGATCATTCAGGATTGAACAGTAGCCCCACCCCAACACATACACATACATACACATGCAAACACACACACACACACACACACACTCTCTCTCTCTCTCTCTCTCTCTCTCTCCCGGGCAATTATAGCAACCTATGAAATACCTGCACCTGCAATCTTGAAAACTCTGCCCAATTCTGGCCCTTATTGATGCTTCCCTGACATTTTAAAGACAAAATCAAATCTGAACTCTAAACAGAATATTATCTTTACTGGTTTAAGAAGGAAAAAGTGTGGTGACAGATTCTTGTTGAGTTTTGCCTTATTTTTATTATACTTGCAAAATAGAATATTTGATGTCAGTAAATAGCTGATTCATTGAACAAACGTTTATTGAACAGCTACTATGTGCTAGGCCCCAGTGGTTAAAAAAATTCTTAAAAACACCATCCCTGACTTTGAGGATTTTGGAGCACTGTGGATTCTCCTCTTCTCTGTGTATACATAAAATATGAAAGGTGAAATTAGAATAGCAACTGCGTTTTTTAAACAAGGTGTATTTGCCAGGCTTTTTGCCTGATAGCTGCTGAAAAGTAGAGCAGAATCTAAAATTGTCTATAAGATCCTAGCACAGAGATCTCATGATGAGTGTCTAGTAACCTGGAAGCAAAGAGACCACCACCAATCCCAGTCCTTAATGGATGAGGATCTCTTTTTCTGGCCATCCCAACCTTAACATCTTGGCTTTTGACCTTGGACAGCTGTTGTGGATGCAGAACGAGAGTAGACTCCCCTGATTGCTCAGGGGCCCACTCTGGGTCAGTCAGTGACTGAATCTTGTGGCCTTGCAATACCATGGCCAAATGAACATGGGCGGCCCCCAGTGGCCCTTCTTTTTCTGCACTGTTATCTCCCCAGATGTATGCTATCTAGGCTGATTTTTAAATGACAGCTCCCTCTCGCCAGAACTGGAAAAACCAGGCACTGATAGTACATGGTGTGTTCCTACATAACAACGATAATCAATCTTGTTAATTACTTGGAAACAAAAAATGAATTGGAGGCTCTTTCTAGCCTCTAGGGAAATGGAAGCCTTTCAGTTCTTAGAATTTCACAGGCCTCATAGCTATCTAGTTAAAAAAAAAAAAAAATTGAGCAGTTCTTTTTTTGTTTCTTATATATGTGTAAGATTTATTTTTAAATTTTATTTTGTTAAAATATACAAAATATATATTTTACGATCTTGAAATTTTTTAACTGTATATGTAGTATTCAGTACTTTTGAACTGTCACCACCATCTATCTCCATAACTCTTTCCATCTTGTAAAACTGAAATTCTAGACCCATTTCACAATAACTTTCCATTCTTCCCTTCCCTCCCCCAAGTCCCTGGCAACCGCCATTCTACTTTGTCTTTATGGGTTTTACTACTCGAATTACCTCATAAGAATGGAATGATACAGTATTGGTCATTTTGTGACTGGCTTATTTCACTTAGCGTGTGTCCTCAATGTTCATCACATTGTAGCATATATCAAAATTCTGTTCCTGTTTAAGGCTGAATATCCCATTGTACGTATATATCACATTTTGCTTATTCATTCATTCATCCTTCAATGGCCACGTGGGCTGCTTCCATATTTTAACTTTCAATTATTTGGGGGTATATACCCAGAAGTGGAATTGCTGGATCATATATTAATTCTGATTTTAATTTTCTGAGGATCTCTAGTACTGTTTTCCACAGTGGCTGTACCATTTTACATTCTCACCAGAAGTACACAAGAGTTCCAGCTTCTCCACATCCTCAACCATCACTTGTTATTTTTTGAGGTGTGTTTTTTAATAGCCATCCTAATGCGTATGAGAGAACACTTTTGTACTATTTCTGGCAGGTGGTGACCTACTTGGCAGGCTGTGGCCTACAGAGCTGCCCCATGCTTCTGGCCAAAGGATACCCTGACGTCGGCTGGAACCCCATCGAAGGGGAACGCTACCTGTCCTTCCTGAGGTTTGCCGTCTTCGTGAACAGTGAGTGCCACAGTTTTCCATACCTTTTATACCCAGAATAGCATGATCATGGATACGTACAAGGAAAAGGATACCCTTTCCATTGCTTCTGATCCAAAAATAGGGGTTTGGTGGCTGGCAAGAGAAATCTCAGAGAATCAGGCCAGATAAGGATAAAGAGTACAGTCCAGTGAACAGAGCACTGAGCATTAGTCCCAGATTCAGCAAGAAACTCACTGCCTGAGGTTGGACGTGTCATCTCTCTGCACTGTAAAAGGGGGCCTTATGAATATCATAGTTGATACCTCACCTGTTTCACAGAGCTAAATGCATATGTGCATCTAGATCCCTGGACTGTTCGATGGATGGATGGATGGATGGATGGATGGATGGATGGATGGATGGATGGATGGATGGATGGATGGATGGATGAATAAAATCAAGTATAACTGAGTAGCCGTAAAAGATCAGTAAACTCCCAGGAGAAAAGAATTGCTATAGCAACCCTAAATATTATTCTTCATAATACAATCTACCTCCCATTTATAGTGAATTCCAACACTACCAGAATTCTTTAGTTGCACTGGAATGATATGCTGAATATTCTGTAAAATAAGTGGGGTACTTTCTTGAAAATGAGCCTTGTCTCCTAAGAATTTTTGTTATAATACTAATTCACTTGTATTGACATTATAGTTATAGTCCCTGTGTCATTTCTCAGTTTGGGGTTCCGGGCTAACAAATTGCACTAAGCAGGTTAGGTGATCTCAAAGAGAGATTGCAGCTAACACACAATCATGCCAATTATTCTAAGTATAAGAATTTGTCTCAAAATATGTTGACATAATGTGATCGTTATATTCCCATGTGCTTTTCTTATTGTCTCTCTACCCTCCCATTTCACCTGCTTACTTTTCTTCACCATACTATGCTATAGTGTTAATATTTAAATGTTTTCTCTTCTCCTTGTCCTGGTTAGATTTCAGGCCTTGAGGTGGTTGTGTTTTATTCCCCCGGGACCCACCCAGCCAACTTCCTAACCAACTCTCTCTGCTTCTCTCTATGTATTCATCACTGCATCCTTCTGTGTTTATCACCAGCTTTGTTAACCTCCATTTTCTTCTCTCAGGGGCAGTTTTAGAGTAACTTCTAATAGCCTGGTTCACTTTGTATCCAAATTATCACATGTCCAGAATTAATGCAGAGTTAATGTAGGAGTAAAGCAAATTTGTGGGTGTATGAACTGGATATTAATAATTTATACAGCTCACCGAATTACATAAATAGATTGTTTGCAGACAAATCCGATCAAGGCAGGACCAATTTATTCATCTTGGTCACCTTCACAGTCAAGATCAAGAGCTTTTTGAGTCATTTTATGAGACCATCTACCTGGATTGTGGAGGTAAAGGAATCCACTGGCTCTTGTCCTATCCAGACTGCCTAAATTCTAACACTTGCTTTTGTGGGTTAGGTACACCGATGTTGAACTAAACTCCAGACCGAAATGTTTGGTCCACTCCTTTTGTTTTCAGATTATTTTATATCTTTTCAATATATTTTTTGCACTACAATTTTATAATGCAACAAACTCTGGCAAACTGACCCATCAATAGAAACGTTTGTGGGTTTTAGTTTAATGTTTATTTTGTCTCTGTAATAATGTTATATATGTAAAGTTTCAGTGCTGCAAAAGAGATAGCACTTGAATATAAAATTTTCTTTTTAATTCTCAGCAAGGCAAGGTACTTCTATAGAAGGGTACGCCCTTACAGATGGAGCAATGGTGAGCGCACATTTGGACAAGGGAGGGCAAGGGGTTCATATTCCTGATGCACATGGCGCCTGCTGCTGTGTCATTCCCCTGTTGGCTAGGGTTAGACCACACAGGCTAAACTAATTCCCACTGGCTAATTTAAATAGAATGACAGGGTGAGTGCTTTGGTGGGAGTCAGGACAGAGCAGGTAGCAGGTATGAGTTAGGGTGGAGCAGGTGATCAGAATGATTCAGGGTGGAGTAGGTAATAGAAAAAGGTTGCTTTACGAGGAAGTTTAAAAGTAGAAGGAAAAGTATTGAACATACGGACATATTAATTATTTGAAAAGAAATTTAGAACTCATATCTAACAATAGCCATGTCTAGTTTTGGCAAAGGATGTCAGCTTCTCCTTTCAAAGAATTTTCAGTCTTTTAAGGGGAGTAGACATGGACAGAGATTACTACAATAAAAGTAAGTGGAGTAAGGCAGGGAGAGAGCACTGAAGGGGTTCAAGAGGGTAAACTTATTGAGGAGATCAGAAAAGTCCTAATGGAGGAGGTGATGTTAGAGATAAGCTTTGAAAGGTCGAGTTTCCAAATACTTAGATTCAGTTGAGGAGCAGCATGTACAGTGGCTCAAAGGCTAAAGCATACTGTGCTCAGGAAACCTAGTGCTATTGTTTAAATGTATCCCCTAAAAAGCATGTTTTAGAAACAATCCCGCGAGTTGGGAGATGGGGCCTAATTGGAGGTGTTAGGTCATGAGGACCTAACACCTCATGAATGGATCAATGCCCATTATAAAATGGCTTGAGGCCACAAGTTCAATATCTTGCTTTCTTGTGCACACTCTCTTGCCATGCGATGCCTTCTGCTGTGTTATGATGCAGCAAGAAGGCCCTTAACAGGTGCACCCCCTTGATCTTGGACTTCCCAGCCTCCGGAACCATGAGCCAAATAAACCTCTGTATTTTATAAATTACCTAGTCTTTGATATTCTGCTATAGCCGCACAAAACAGACTAAGATACCTAATGATCTGTCAGTCTGGAGGGTAGCTGTGTGGATGGCAGTGGTAAGACATGAGGTTTAAAAGGTAAGTGGTTATAATGGGGAAAACCTAAATGCCAAGTTGAAAATTTAGTATTTATTCCGTGTGTAGAGAACTGCAAAACTTTTTAACAAAAGAGAGACTGATGGGTTGATACCAACTCATGGGTTCTATGCTCAGGTTAGAATAATGAGTTTATAAATTATTAGGGTGTTGGTAAAAGGGACTGGAACAGATATATTTCAATGAAATTACAGAGGTAGAATTCATAGGACTGTATTAGGCCATTCTTGCATTGCTATAAATAAATACCTGAGACTTGATAATTTATTAAGAAAAGAGGTTTAATTGGCTCACAGTTCTGCAGGCTTTATAGGAAGCATGGTGCTGGTATCTACTAAACTTCTGGTGAAGACTCAGGGAGCTTCTGATCATGGCAGAAGGCAAAGATGGAACAGGCATGTCACATGGTGAAAGCAGGAAGAAGAGAGAGAGAGTGGAGAGGCTGGAGGTGCCAGACCTTTTTTTTTTTTTTTTTTTTTTTTTGAGACAGGGTCTTGCTTTGTCACCCAGACTGGAGTGCAGTGGTGCAATCTCAACTCACTGCAGCCTTGACCTCCCAGGTTCAAGCAATCCTACATCTCAGCCTTCCAAGTAGCTGGGACTATAGGCATGCCAGTGAATCCACCATCCTGGGGTCTGGAGAGTGGTAGCCCCTCCCCACAGCTCCACTAGGAGTACCCCAGGAAGGACTCTGCATGGAGCCTCCAACCCCATATTCCCCCTCGGTACTGCCCTAGTAGAGGTATTCTGTGGGGCTCCACCCCTGCAACAGGATTCTGCCTGGGGACCCAGGCTTTTCCATACATCCTCTGAAATCTAGGTGGAGGCTGACAAGTGTTCTCCACTGTTACATTTTGCATACCTACAGGCTTAACACTACATGGAAGCTGTCAAGAGTTATGGCTTGCATTCTCCAAAGTGGCAGCCCGAGCTATAGCTGGGCCCATTTGAGCCACAGCCAGAGTTGGAGCAGCCAGGATATATGGGGAGCAATGTTATGAGGCTGCCCTGGGCCTGGCCCACAAATTAATTCTTCCCTCCTAAGCCTCTGGGCCTATGATGGGCGGGGCTGCCGTGAAGGTCTCTGAAATGCCTTTGAGGCCTTTTCCTCATTGTCTTGGATACTAGTGCTTGGCTCCTTTTTAGTCATGCACATACCTCTAGTAAGTAATTGCTCTACATCCCACTTGATTTCCTCTTCTGAAAAAACTTCTTCTTTCTCTGCCACATGGCCAGGCGCAAATTTTCCAAACTTTTACACTCTGCTCTTGTTTAAATAAATTTCCAACTTTAAGTCATTTCTTCATTCTCACATCTGAACATAAATTGTTAGAAGCAGCCATGCCACTTCTTGAACCCTTTGCTGCTTGGAAGTTTCTTCCACCAGGATACCCTAGGTCATCACTGTCAAGTTCAAACTTCCACCAATCCCTAAGGCATGAACACAATGCAGCCAAGTTCTTTGCTAATGCATAATATGCATGATCTTTGCTCCAATTCCAAATAAGTTCTTGATTTCCATCTGAAACCTCAGCAGCTTGGACTTCACTGTCAGCATTTTGGTCACAACCATTTAACTGGTCTTCAGGAAGTTCCAAACTTTCTGTCATTTTCTTCTGAGCCCTTCGAACGCTTTCAATCTCTGCTGCCTACTCAGTTCTGAAGCTGCTTCCACATATTCAGGTGTCTTTATAGCAATACCCCACTCTTTGATACAAATTTTCAGTATGACGCCATTCTTGCATTGCTATAAAAAAAGAAAAAAACCTGAAACTGGGTGATTTATTAATAAAAGAAGTTTAATTGGCTCGTGGTTCTGCAGGCTTTACAGGAAGCATGGTGCTAGCATGTGCTTGGCTTCTGGTGAAGCCTCTGGAAGCTTTCAATTATGGCAGAAGGTGAAGGGGGAATAGGCACATCCTATGGTGAAAGCAGGTGTAAGGCAAGGGGGAGGTGCCACACTTTTAAATGGCCAGATCTCTTAAGAACTCACTATCGTGAAGACAGTACCAAGCCGTGAGGGATCTGCCCCCATGATTCAAACACCTCCCACCAAGCCCCACCTCCAGCATTGGGGATTACAGTTCAACATGAGATTTGGGGAGGGACAAATATACAAACTATATCAAGAACTGAATGGTGATGATGATGGCTGAGCCTAGGTATGTTAAGAGAAAAGGAACAGAGGTCACATTGAAGCTTAGAGATTTTTGAGGGTAGAGGGAAAGAAATAAAGATGTCAGAAGAAGCAAAATGATTTGAGATGGAAGGTAATCAGCTTGGCTTGGGTCACATTGTATTGATTTTTCTGTGTACAATACCCATATAGAGATACCCTTAATTGAATCTATAGGATAGAAATCCGTCAATCAACAGATTAGAACGAAGTAGATTTGCAGTTCATCGGTAGCTCAAATGCTTCACAGTAGGTTGCCACAGGCAAAGGCATGAAAAAAAAATGGAGAGTATGAAAAAGAAAAATGAGAATATTTCTGAATACTTAGGAGGAGGAATAGTGGCTCAATCACAACAGAATGTTACGGAGGAGTTTGGGCTAGAGAATGGAGTATCCTGGGTTCGAATTTGGCTCTATCATTTGCTAGTTGTGTGAATTTAAGCAAGTTAGTCAAAATACCTAACCTCAGTGCTTTTTTATATGTAAAACAGAGATGATAATACATTATTATCATCTCTGTTTTACATATAAAATGAAATAATCCCTGGAAAACTCAGATTAGCCCAGTGCCAGAAACCTTATAAACTTGTAGTTATGATCGTTGTTGTTCATGGTCTTTATGAGAGTGGTAGGGCATTTGAAATGGGAAAACTGTAACTAATAGATTTCTCTGGGATCTCAAAGCCCTTTATAAGTCCTTATGTCTAAAAGGTGATTCAAAAGGACTTTCTGGATACTTTTGTGACCTCTGCTCAGCAATGAAAGACCAAAGTGATATAAGATGATGGGAGCATTCATGGTGGGTGGTGGTAGACGATGGTTGGTGGCAGGGGTGTTCATGGTGGGTAATGGTGAGTGGTAGTGGGAGCTGTGATAGTGGGTGATGAATGGTGATGATGCTAGTGATAGTGGAATATGATAGTCACTCAGTGGCTATAGTGAGTTGTAGGGTGATTGAGGTGGGTGGTGGTTAGTGAAGGTAGACATGGTGATGATAGTGCGTAATGATGATGGTGATGATGGGATATGATGGTTGGATGGTGCATGGTCATACAGGGTTGTAAGGGTGAGTGGTGAATGACGGTGAGTGATGATGAGGGTGGCGAAGATTGTGGTGAGGATCATAACAGCTAACACTTATTTACCGGTAATACACAGCATTTACCATGTGCCAGGCACTGTTCAAAACACTTCTGCATATATTAACATAAATCATATGACAATCCAAGGAAGGAAGCATCTTAGTCTGTTCAGGCTGCCGTAATAAAATACCATAGACAAGGTAGCTTATAAACAACATAAATTTATTTCTTACACTTCTGAAAACTGGGAAGTCCAGGATCAAGGTGCTGGCAGATTCAGTGTCTGGTGAGGTTTCTGGTTCATAGATGGTGCCTTCTCATTGTGTTCTCACGTGGTGGAAGAGGCAAGGCAGCTTTCTGGGGCCTCTTTTATAATGGCACAAATCCCATTCATGAGGGCTCTGCCCTTATGACTTAATCACCCACCAAAGGCCCTACTGCCTAATATTGTCACCTTGACAGTTAGGATTTCAACATGAATTTTGGAGGGTGGGGAGACGCAAATATTCAGACCACAGCAGGTGGATACAATTATCTTCATCTTATAGATAAAGACCCTGAAGCTTAGATTAAATACCTTGCCCAGTCTCATGGGTAGTAGAAAGTAAAGCCAGAAATTGAATCAAGCAGTTTGACTCCAGAGGCCAAACTTTATGAACCGTTGTACGCTGTTATCTTCCTGTCTCCCTAATGAACAAGGAAAAACAACATTTTCTCCTTTGAACTTGTCAAAAGTTGTGATATTATTTAATCACTGTTTGGTGCTAATTTAAAAAATTTTGAGCCAAATCAAAACTTTTAGTATATCAAAATAATGGAATTAGAAAACTCTTTCTAACATTATTTTACTATTATTTCTTAATGTTTGTAGTAAATCTTCTTAAATATTTGTCTTTAAGAAAATGTTTTAAGGCATATAATTCGCTTCTCTTTATTTTTATTAGCTGTTGAAAATTCTTGGGTTGTGTTTAACTCTGGAAGTAATGAAGTTGATAAGCTTCTATTTTCCTGGCAGTTGCAAACACTGTAGCCAGGCTAAGCACAGATGTGTTTGGGTGTCTGTGATTAATCCTTTCCTATTGTAGATTCTGAGAAGGAAAAGATTTCCTATCCACAAGAAAAAGGGAAAAGTTATTCTGTGTTTTCTTAGCGTCCTTGGAGAGTTACAGCGATATCTTCCCCAGACTACAAACTTAGTTTAAGGAACATAATGTCTCCTAGTTTTGCTGAATCTGCTTTCCTAGGTAGATTTATTATCAGCGGGCATAACTTGGGCATCCATCATGTGACATGTGAAGAGTCTATGAGGGGCTGTGAAACGTGATGCTCTAGAAGTCCTGCCCAGAAGTCACTTCCTGCAACTCAAAGCAGGAAACAGAGAAAACCCAAGTACAGTGATCAGAAACATGTGTGGAATAATTACTAAAAACTTTATAATCAATCACACCTACCTACATAGTGACACATGGGACTGTTGGCATGCCAAAATGATGGTGTTGGTTGGAATCTGGTAGAATTAGTCAAGGGATGCGTAAGGGAGAAGGCAAGTGTTGAATAACATCTTGAAATAAATGGATGTAGTTTAACAGAGTCCTATAGGGAGAGCATATGGATAGACTGTTGTGCTGGGAGACATACATCTTTTAGGGTTGAGAGTACAAAGTGTCATCTTAGCTTTGAAGGGCGTATGAGGTGTAGACACTTAAGAATCATCTGGTTTATTTCTGCCCTTGTGTTCATGTTTTTAGAGTCAGAAAGGGCATGTTAACCATTCTTCAGTGTGGTTGGTACTAGACTAGGCATGGTTAGGGCTAAATGTGTGAGACATAGTTTTGTTCTCAAATTTATAAAACAGTTGAAAAGATTCAGCAAACTCTTGAAAAGTTAACCAGTGGCAAAAGATTTAAATAACAGTTTAAGACAAATAGGAACAACATTGCAATGTTGTACTCAGGAGACATATCATGCTAGAGTGATAAGAAGGTAGAATATAAGGTACATTTGAGATATAGCTAGTTGCAGTTGGATTCTTAACATCTATATTATACCTTTGTACTAACTATAAGGTATCTTAGTCCATTTATACTGCAGTAATGAAATACCTGAGACTGGATAATTTATAAAGACAGAAATTTATTTCTCATAGCTCTGAAGACTGGGAAGTTCAAGAACAAGGCACCAGTAGGATTGATGTCTGGGAGGGCTGCTGTCTGCTTCCAAGATAGTACCATGTTGCTGCATCCTCTGGAGAGGAGGAACACTGTGTACTCACATGGCAGAATCAATCGAAGGGCAAGAGAATATCCCTTCAATTTTAAACCCTTGTATAAGTGTACTAATCCCACTCATGCGGGCAGAGATCCTTATAACTTAATCACCTCCCAAAGTCCACACTTCTTTTTTTTTTTTTTTTTTAAATTATGCTTTAAGTTCTAGGGTACATGTGCACAACATGCAGGTTTGTTACATATGTATACATGTGCCATGTTGATGTGCTGCACCCGTCAACTCGTCGTTTACATTAGGTATTTCTCCTAATGCTATCCCTATCCCCTCCCCTACCCCACAACAGGCCCTGGTGTGTGATGTTTCCCATCCTGTGTCCAAGTGTTCTCATTGCTCAGTTCCCACCTATGAGTAAGAATGTGCGGTGTTTGGTTTTCTGTCCTTGTGATAGTTTGCTCAGAATGATGGTTTCCAGCTGCATCCATGTCCCTACAAAGGACATGAACTCATCCTTTTTCATGGCTGCATGCTATTCCATGGTGTATATGTGCCACATTTTCTTAATGCAGTCTATCAT
>NW_012103665.1:924632-942703 GCF_000951045.1 Mandrillus leucophaeus | reverse complement strand
TGACAGAGGCAAGGAAATGTGCCTCCATCTGTAAAAATTCAAAGTGAAACAGCATCAAAGTCCAGAAATAAGTAGATAGTCAAAACACTACCAGTAATAGAAAATAAATTCCTCAAATAAAGAAGCCAATGGCAAGCCTAGGCCAAGAGCACCAAAATGAGGAAAGTTGGCTGAGGTGAAAGGATGTCAACTACATTCTTTTCACCCTGAGTGAATTTCTCAGCAGCTTGCCTCCAAGACCCCGGTGGGATTCCAGCAGTAGTGGTAACTGAGTATCTTGGCAGTGGACTCAAAAGTCCAGAACCTTGTCAATTTAAAAAACATAATTAAAAAAAAGTCCAGAACCTACTTAATATATGTATGTGGGTCTCATCAACCATTTCATGGATAAGAGTAGTAAACGAAGCCTGATACTTCAATAAAACTATGGAATTAAGCTGAATGAAACAAAAACAAATCTGCTTCATCAACATTATTCACACAATGGCAGTATTATGACCCTTGTGCTCATCAGAGGCTGATTTTCATCACCTTGTTGAGAATGCCCGTATTTTGTCAGAGCACACCTCAATTCTGACGCCAGGTTTCTATTGCATTCAAGTTTTATTTGGCATATTTCATGAAAAAGCCACATAGACCCAAACTCTAGACACGTGGGCAAAATTTTAGCACAATTCTGTGATTAAATACTGGTCTTCAGAATATCTGGGCCACTACTGTGCCATCTACCCTGGCATGATTTCATGCAGTCCCTTGGCTTTGAATTCCATGTATACACGGATGATCCCCAAATCTTAAAATGATCTTAAAGCTGAGTATGTAATTACCACCCAAAACCTGTTCTTCCGTGAGGATTCTCCATCTCCTTAACTAGCTCCACCAACTTTTCAGATGCTCAGACTAAGTCTAGAGAGCATCCTTAAATCAGCTTTTTTCCTTGTTCCCACATTCAGTCCATCAGCAAGTTCTGTTAATTCAGCATCTAAAAGATACCGGAAATCTATCTTCTCTCCATCTCCACTGGCCACTTTCTACTCCAAGTTGTTATTATCTTATACCTGGGCCACTCTAAGTTGCACAGGAACTGAATTCCCTCCTTCTATTCTCTTATATCAGCCTGTATCTGCTACATAATAACTTCATAATCTCAAAGGCATAAAATAATAAACATTTATTTCTTACATATCTGCAAGGTGGTAGGAAAGCTCTGCTGCAGGTCCACAGGTCTGCTGGGGTGGTTCTGTTCCACTAGTCTCATTCCGGGGTTCAGGCTTGACTGTCCTGGTCACGACTTGTCTGCTGTCTCTAGATCAGTTACTAGCATGTTGTGTGGACTCAGTGGATAGTTGAATTCATTAGTAAATGGGCAAACAATTCCTGGTTTGCTCTCTGTGCTATCACAGTGGTTGATAGACACATCTCCAGTTAATCCCTTCCCAGGCTGGAAGGCCCTAAAAAGAAGATGGTATGTCCTTACTATGTGGACATACTATACTTAGTTCATACAAGTTGCCTGGCACCCTATCAAAGATGGCATTTAGCAAAAAGAGGTGTTGGATCCTGGCCATTATCCTGCCCCTCCGATTCTCTAAATTAATTAAATGAGTGTGAGTACATTCATTCATGCTGGAGCCCTGTGTTCTCTCTTACTGAGGTGGGACTTGATTATGTTTCTTTAGGACTAATTGAAATCTGAGGTAGTAGATGATGCAGGCTCTTGTAAACAGAGGCTGATAATTGCGTGGGATAATGCAACAATAGATAGCCACCTTTGGTTTTCCATCCAGTCATTTCAAGTCTCTACCTTGAGTCTCAGTGAAGTCTATTGACTTATTGAAAAAATATGTTCTTTGAATGCCTGTGATATGCCAGATGTTAGCAAGACCCTTGAGCACACAGTGTTAGGTAATTCAGACACAGGGTCCTGTTCTTATGGCATGCACAGTCTCACAGGGAAAGCAGGCACAAAGGAAGAAGACAGGGTATTTGAGAGGAACAGGTCCTCTGGGGTTCCATGTTTAAGCTCCTCCTGAAGGATGAAATGGAGTTACGTAAGTTGAGGGTTTACACCAAAAGAATGGGAAGAACAGTGTTCCAGACAATGGAACTTTAAAACAAACTAGAATCAGAACAGAGAGAGTGAGAAAAGTGATGGGCTGAAGATTAAATAATTGTATCCCTGCTAACTGTCCCTGTGGTGAGTATGAGTGTTTTACCAGGGTAAAACGGGGAGACTCATTTCCATTTCCATCCAACTGTTCGGGAGTATCGAAAAGAAAATAGTAACATGAAGACAGTGTTGAAGCCTTTGAAGAAAGGCACTGTGAATATTCATGCTGTTATTAAGCTCATTATTCATATTAGAACTCCAGCAAAAAGCATTGTTGCAAGCCCTTGGGCAAAACTAGTTTACCTCAAGTCTCTCTCTTCCCTCTTGAAAAATGCCCTCCAGGTCAGTATCTAGCTCTACCACGCTGGATTTGGTTAGCAGTCAAGCTTGCTGAGCTACAGGTAATTGGGAAGAGACTGTCTCTCCTTCCTAATCATGCCATCCTCTCTGCCTTGGGAAGCCTTTGGAAATTCTTTGCGTTGGTCCCGTGTCTAATTAGCAGCAATGGTTATACTTCAGCTCCTTCCTCTTAGGGTGTGCTCTACATTCTTCGCAGATGTCCATAATTCAGTAATCAAGGGCTGACTTCCTGGGTCACTTGCAGAAACAGACCCAATTAGTTCAGTTCTGAAGGCCTGAGACTCGAATAAAATAAGGCTAATTGGGCAAATGAATTTCAATCGAAAGCTCAATGTAGAACTCACAGTCTGATTTTTCAACTTCTGCATATTGTGGTTTTAAATCCCACCAACTTCATGCCAATCACTATGGGGAAAGCTAAGTTGAATTCAACGTGCTGGTAAAATCGGTGACTGACCGGCAAGCATTTCCACCAGGTAACTGAAAGAATCTAAGTATAGTATTTAAATAAGCTTGATTAACAGAGTTGGGTTTTTTTCCTCCATTTTTTATATTTAAAATTTCAATGTTTTAGCTTTATTATTCTTGTAGTGAGAAATTACAACTGAGAGGGCTGATGTATGTGCTACCTGATAAGTATTGGAGGCCAAAACCATTCGAAAGTAGTGAACTGTGAGATACATCTATATCTGAAACCACTGGCTTTTAACAATGTAGATTCTCCTGGTACTTTTCTGTAAGTGTCCCTCCTGTGAGTAGACTATATTAGGTATAAATGGTAGGCCCAACTGATAGGAGAGCATGGGCATAGCACTCAGCATCATACCCTTCTCTGAGGTCTCTACAAACTGTACAGTGTCTCTCAACTTCTCCTTGGTTTTTTTTTTTTCCAGAATATGTTGATTCTTTCCACCATCCCGTTATTATGATAATTTTACCCTTTTAGTATCTCCTGAGAATTTTCTTCACATGGATTCTTTAGTAAAAACCGATTGTTTTTTGATGTGTGATACATTGGATAGAACTCGAAGACAAAGTTCTTTACAAAAATTTTAGACTTGAAGGATCGAGCTATAAAACCATGAATGGAAGCTGATTAACTGTTTAAATTCAGTTTAATAAAATTTTTTCTGGATGGAGCTACACAATTCTAAAACTTAGAGTGGTACATGCTAACAATCTTGGATTTGGCCCACAGTACAAAAGCTTGAGTGATAAAAGAGGATGTCAGCAAGCCAAGCTCTAGGACAGGACTACACCTGTGGTCTGAGGTAGACTCTTCAGGGCTGTGAGACACATTCGCTATGTTCAAGATTGAGTTTAGTTGAAAGGTGAGCCTGAGTTAATTTCAAGCATTCAGACAGCAAGCTCAGCTGCCACCCCACCCCATCCCCATTCCTCTGAGCATAATGGGAGAAATCTCTGCATCTGAGTTAGACTAACAGAGTCACTCTAAAACCAGATGGAGCATGCATAGCTGAACAGGGGAAAGACCCAGTGAGATTGTGCAGTGTGCGTACTCACACAGTGATGAGCTAAAAAGCTGGAACAAGAAGTTAGATTTTTCTGGGTTCTCATTCAGATGCTCTGCCAGGGTGTGGTGGCTCATGCCTGTAATCCCAGCACTTTGGGAGGCCAAGGCAGGAGGATTGCTTGAGTCCAGGAGTTTGAGACCAGCCTGGGCAACATGGTGAAACCCTGTTTTTACAAAAAAATACAACAACAACAACAGCAATTAGCCAGTTGTGGTAGCATGTGCCTGTAGTCTCAGCTACCCAAGAGGCTCAGATGGGAGGATCATTTGAACCCTAGAGGGTGAGGCTGCACGGAGCTGAGATCATGCCACTGCACTCCAGCCTGGGTGACAGAGCCAGACCCTGTCTTTTAAAAAAAAATGCTTTACTCCCAACACTTCTAAGTTGATTTATAAAATGTTTTATTAAATAGAACTTAAACTGCTAAGATGGTTTCAAAATATGTCTATACATTCTTTGATACTCTTCCCTCCAAAATACAGAGCCTAATTCTCCCTTTACATGTGAGCTGGACTTAGTGACTCACTTCTCATGAATAGGATGTAACAGAGTGACAGTAAGTGACCAGGTTGTTAAAGGCAGCTTGGCTTCTGCTCTACTGTCCTTCTGGATAATTTGCTCTGCGGGAAGCCAGCTGCCACATCATGAGAACACTCAAGCAGCCCTATGGAGAGGTCAACATGATAAGAGACTGAGGCCTCCACCCAACACCCAGTGTGCAACTGAGGCCTCCACGCAACATCCAGTATGCAACTGAGGCCTCTTGCCAACAGCTGTGTGAGTGAACGTGGAAGCTGATGCTCCAGTCCCAGACAGGCTTTCGGAAGACGGCAGCTGCCACCTCATGGGAGATTGCAAGGCAGGACCACCTAGCTTAGCCACTTCAAAATCCCCGGCCTATACAAATACTGCGAGATAACATTTATTGTTCTAGCCTGCCAATATTTGAGGTCATATTTTGCACAAGAATAAATAATACAGCAGCATATCACATTGTAACCTCTGTTATCTCTCAGTTCTCCAAGAAATACCCTATGATTCTGTAGAAAAGTTTTTCTTCAAGCTTGCAATACATAACATCAGCAAGTCTTGCCTTTGAGTACTGGGTTCAGGGATAAATTCTCAGACACAAATGAGGTGCCTCTTATGATTCTGTAGAGAAGTTTTTCTTTAGGCTTTAGCTAACACGACATGAAAAAAGTCTCGCCCTTGAGTCTTGGCTCAGAGATGAATTCTCAGATACAAATTAGGATTTCATCTGAGACAGAGGTATTTTTTTTATTGAGAATAAAATATTTGACAAAGGGCTAATATCCAGAATCTACAAAGAACTTAAACAAATTTACAAGAAAAAATCAACCCCATCAAAAAGTGGGCGAAGGATATGAACAGACACTTCTCAAAGAAGACATTTATGCAACCAACAGACACATGAGCAAACTATCGCAAGGACAGAAAACCAAACACTGCATGTGCTCACTCATAGGTGGGAATTAACAATGAGAACACTTGGACACAGGGTGGGGAACATCACACACCGGGGCCTGTTGGGGTGTGGGGGGCTGGGGAAGGGATAGCATTAGGAGAAATACCTAATGTAAAGGATGAGTTGATGGGTGCAGCACACCAACATGGCACAGACATACATATGTAACAAACCTATACATTGTGCACATGTACCCTAGAACTTAAAGTATAATTTAAAAAAAAAAAAAGAATGGCTATCCTTAATCACTTTATCAGGAAATGAGGCTCTATCTTCGTTGTCTGGTTCATCCAAAAACAAATGCCACAGAATACAATTCTCCAACCTCTGCCTTCCCAGAGAGCGAGTTTAGGAATAACCAATAAAACTTGACCAAGCAGATTCTTCATCTGGATACATGATTCCAAAAATGACCTGAAGTCTATCCATACAAACCTGGCTGTCCTAGGGTAAGTATTAGACTCTGTGAGAGTATGATACAGAATCAGTAACAGAATCAGAAGCTGATATGTCACTTCCCCAATCGTTAATTGAAGCACACCAACTGAGTAACCATCTTACTTCCTTTCAAGGAAGGAAGCAGATTCGCATATGCCCTCGCTGAGGTAATAAAGGTGTAAAGTTCTTCTGTTCACTAAGTCACTTGTGAATGAATCAGTATTCCAGGGTAGACTCAGTAGTTTATTAACTGCCCTCCGAGGACCTAAATATATGGAAATAATCTCTACAGTACAAACTCCTGAGCTGAAGAGTAAAAAGCTGTTCTGTAATGGTTGATCCTAATACTTTAAATAAACAGATCCTGACCCAATTTATCAAAGCCACCTTTTTCTCCATCAGTGTCAACTCCTAATCTTAAGAGTAGATGAGGCTGGTTCGAGTGCAGTGAGTGGGGTCTATAACTAACTGACCACAATCAGTTACAGATGCCTTAGTTCATTCTCCACTCCCACTGCCCACTGGACTGACCTAAACCAAAAAAAGAGTAGGTGATAAGCTGAACAAAATACTGTTCTCCCAGCCTCATCAACTAGAAATCAATTCTGGGGTTGTCCTTTCTATTGAGAAGGAAACAGTGCTTTTCTCCCTTAGGTGAGAGTGTGGAAGAAAATGCCAGCGTTGTGGTCAAGCTGCTCATCAGACGCCCAGAGTGCTTTGGCCCGGCCCTGCGGGGTGAGGGGGGAAACGGACTGTTGGCGGCCATGCAGGGAGCCATTAAGATCTCTGAGAACCCCGCGCTTGACCTCCCCTCTCAAGGATACAAAAGAGAAGTGTAAGTGAAAGGAGTTGCCTTCCGGCATGGATACGATTGGTGAGCTCTCAGATATTGTTGGTATATGGATGATTTAGGAGGTAATAGAGAAAGCACATGTTCTTCACAGTTACAGCTAAAACATTTACACTTCATCAAGCCCAGTGTTGTCTTGACTCTCCTAGTAAGCCTAGTGATCAGCATCACCTTCACCCCTTCCATTTTCTCTACTCTGCTCAGCGCAGCTGGAAATCACAAAGTGGGCAAACTCTTAGCCTCCCTGTAGCATCACCATGGGGTAGGAGGCAAAGGCCTGGGCCAAGGTTCTACTCCTTGTCTAACTTCAGCATATTTCCTTCAGTATTTTGTCCCACAGTGTCTCATCCCATACCTCATTTGTAAAACCAGATCGTGCCTCCACTTCTTCTTCTGAAAGCATGAGAACTAATTAAGAAAGTGTTTTGATTTGACTGCTTAAAAAAAGAAAAAGCAAGTTGCAGAATGTGGAAAGTCACAGCACTATAATGTTATTTAAATGTTAAGGATATAGTTGGTAGATTATCTGATTGTCTTACTTTCCCTTTATCAAGTCTCATGATCATGTCCCTTTCTTCATCACAGCCTTTAGATTAGACCATGGAATCTAGAGATTGGCTATAACCCAGCAGAAACTCTTTAGACGGTTGGCATTTTTCTTTGTCATCAGACCTGGGAGAGCTGGAAAGGACCCTACACATAGGCTTTCCCCACTTCCTCAAGCAACATGAGAAAAAAACTGAGGCCCAAGGTCATATAGCTTATTAGCAACAGAGCCAGGACAGGGACGGAGCCCTCCTGACTGCTGGTCCAGGGTGCTTTCCCTGGATCTTCCCCTCGCAAGGAGGAAAAGGGATTGAAAAGTTGGTAGGAGTTATGGTCTGATGATCGGCTCATGTCGGTACTCATGCCTTAAGATTCATGGGATCCTGTGAATGTCGTAGACAGATATTTGGGTTCCTCGAGCTTAATGAATGAAACCACTTTGTGGACTTCTAGAGGAAGATGAGGCTCCAAGGGAAAGGAGAGCAGGGTGCGTCCATATCAAGCGACTTGTGTCTCCCAGCATGGCAGTGCCTGCCAGCCTTCCTCACACCTCCCCTCTGTTGGTTCTCTCAGCAGCACGGAGGCCGATGAAGAGGAAGAAGAAATCGTGCATATGGGCAATGCAATTATGTCATTTTATTCGGCCCTTATAGATCTACTGGGCCGCTGTGCTCCTGAAATGCACGTAAGTGATAGAGCTTCCAGAGAACAGCTTTGAGAAACCTGCGCCAAGAACACTATAGATTTCCTGAACCTCATTTCTTCCTCTGTCTCTGGCATTTGCTAACATGCGTTTTTCTAGGTCCCTTTTAGCTCGTTTCAAAAGTAGTTTCCACCTCTGGTACCTGACTCTGCTGCTTTCTAGGGAGGGACTCCAGGGCAGATCCCTGTCTTGTGTGATTTCTCTGTGGTACTAGTTGAGCATGTCCCCTGCACAGTTTGTTTCAAAAGCCTCCCAGAATCGTGTTTTGACATGCCTCAATTTGGTCAAAATGGGAGCAACTTGATTCTGGATCATGGCCACAGGACCCTCCACGTGGAAGATCCCGTCCCTGACGACTGTGGCGTTAGACTCCAGGAAGGCAGACTTCCTGTGGTTGGTGTTTGATTTTCTCCCCCAGAGGTAGAGCTTTGCAGACATCACAAAAGGGTGGTTCTGTTCTATGAGATGTCTTCTCAGACTTCTAGTTTTGAACTAAAAAGTACGTTCTTTTCTTTTTTTTTTTTCACCTCTGCTGAGGGCTGAAAGAAGAAGCCTTATTTCATATAAGGTCTGACATCATAAGAGAGGAAATAGCTGCTTTTCATATGAAAAGCAACTCTAAATCTTGATATGGGAGGCTGATCTGAATTCCTAGGATTCCAATTCCTGCTTTGATAAAGGAGCCTTACCCACGTAGGCCTGTTTTTCCACTTCTGTGCCTTTAAGCAAATGCAGGAAACTTGAAAGGGAGCCCAGAAAACACTAGAGTGTTCTACAGTCTTGGCGGGGGTGGGGAGGGTCAGGAACCCCTGTGTGTTCACACTCTAGCTTTCCTGATCACCTCTCATCACATCAGAAAGCACATTATAGTTTGCTTCTTCTCAAGAAGGCGGCATGGGATAGCTCACTAGAGCCCCATCTGGGTGCCCCTTTCTTCCTTCCTTACTGCCTCTCTGCTCCAACACCTTACACACACGCACATACACATACGCATGCATACATCCCTTCTCAGGACCCCTCCTGTGGGTCCTGCCCTCTCAGTGGTGAGGGAAGGATGCCATCATCACCAGCCACCTCTTCTCTACCCTTGGGGATGGAGGTGGCACCAGGGTGGGTGGGCAGGCCTTCTGCTTTCCCTGGTGGCACCAAGCATCGTATCTCAGCATACCATCCAGCCCACCTGGGGGCTGTCTGACCCTGAGCTATGACATTCAGTTCCCAGCTGAATGCCTGCTACACCCAGCCGGAGACTGCATGTGCGGGGGGAAATGCATGCACACCCTTGTGCGTGCTGGTTGGTTCATCAGTGTCAGGGTGGATCAGGCTATTCATGCCCGGATAACGCCCCTGAGCCCCTCTAGTTCTCTCTGACATTCTCTATACCCTTTTTGCCCACTCGTCTTCCCCAGCATTAATCAAACTCTTAGAAATTGAAATTCATAACCCATCTCTACGTTTAACAGAATTCTAGAGTCTGGCATTGTGGTCACGCTGTCCACACTTCTGTCATGGCCACCAAGAGCTTCCGACAGTGCAGTCACACTGAGAAGCCACCAGCAGGCCGTGTACTTCTTCCTGGGACCTGATACCACCACCTCATGGCCACTTTAATAACAGCAAAGGAATCTAGCAACCTCTTCAGTCAGTTATTTCCTCAGTAGCACCTCTTCTGGAAAATCAAGAGACCGCTCTCCTCTTTCCCTGTGGCCACGAGTGTCTGTAGCCACGAGTGTCTGTAGCAATTAGGGAAACATGGAAATGGACCCCTGCCCTTCAGCCATTTTACGACCAGAGGTTTGGAGGTGGGGTGGAGCGAGGTGTGGGAACCTCACTTATCTCATGTCATTCTCGACCCTATATCTTCCAGCTCATCCAGACGGGAAAGGGGGAGGCCATCCGCATCAGGTCCATACTGCGCTCTCTGGTCCCCACAGAAGACCTGGTTGGGATCATCAGCATCCCCTTGAAACTGCCCTCCCTTAACAAAGGTAAGGGGAGTGACTGCAGGCTGAAGCGGCAGTCTCCCAGCAGCCACTGGCTCGGGACAGGACTCTGTCCCCAGCACAACGGCTCCCAGGCCCTGACTCGCAGGGCAGGCTGCAGAGGGCAAGTGTCTTGCTCTTTTCCTGTGATGAGTTTTCTCCTCTAGGCTCTAGCCAGCTGCTCTCGTCTTCTCCAGAAGCAATCTCAAAACAATAAATCAAGTCCTGATTCCTAGCATTTGCCCATTTCCACGGTATAAACTTTCTCACCATGGCCAATTCCAAGCCACCAATGTGATGTCACTGAACAGAGAGTTGGGAAGAGATGGACATGGCACATTAGATTGTATTCCCGACACACAAATGCAATTGATGCAAAAAACCTCAAGAGTATAGTTCATAGTGAAATAATTTGGAAGTAATGACTTAGTCTGCTCTCTCGTCTGTGTCAAGACAGTTGTACCCTGTGTCCCACAGGTTCAGACAGACCTCGCTGTCCTCCTGTGAGCATGCCAACCCGGTGAGGGAGGCTGACAGAATGGGACAAGCGAAAGCTCTCCCCACGGCCTCCCTTCTCCTTCTCCCCTGGCTCCCCCAGCTTGTGTAGGCAGTGGGGGCACAGACAGATGGGCCTCCACACAGCCTGTCCAGCCACAGTCGCACGCCTCATGGCTGAGGATCATAAACTGTTTTCCCCCAATGCTACCTGTGACATTTGACATCAGTCAGTCTTATCTTTGCAAAACTTACACTCGCCCCGAAGTGTTGTTTCTCTGAGTCACCCCACCCGTTATCCAGGCTCATGGAGGAATTGAAAACGTATGATTCTAACCGCTGTCATGTTTCCCAGACTGATATTCCACAGAAGGTTTCTGTGGGAGATACTAATAGGTGTACATATTAATAAGGGGCCTGGAGTCAAATAAGTGTAGGAAATGCTGTGGAATACATCACATGGTATAAGCACAGTAAAACGATAACGTCTCTGAGAAAACTTAAGATAAAGCAAATTAGATGTTGAACTCAGTGTTTCCCAAACACAAAACACTAATTAATATCCCACCACACCAGGCATGTGTGAGAGGAAGTCCGTCTCAGCCATTCAGGCCCAGCTCCGCCTGGTACGCGGGGCAGGAGAGGCGGCAGCCTGTAGTCTGGAAGGCCCCTTCTCTCTGGCTCTGCAGCCTGACGCTGATGCCTGGGCAGGACGAGGGTCCGGGGTGGCTCAGACTTCATCTTTGTGCCTCTCAGGGTTCCTTATGAAGCCCACACCTTTCCAGCACAGTGTTTAAATATGCTGTGGCTATAGCGTGCTCATTTGGGGGTCCTGTGTCCTAGTTTTTAGTGTAAACAAAACGGGAAGAGGAAGATTGTTTTCTGTCCTCACTCGAAATCCTGTCTTTACTCTCCAGCTCAAGCAGTTTTTATTTTCTTCATAGTATTTCCCCACTTCACCTTCGAACCTCTTGATTAAGATTAGAATTCTTGGATGACCTGATCTACATTTCACCTAAATCAGACGATTATTTCCAAATATTGCAACAAGATATCCTCGAAGTTTGTTCAATTTATGATGTAATAACTACAGACATGACATATTAAACTTAATCTGCCTTCATTAATGTTTTCTCCCTCACTTACTTATGTTTCAAATCAACAAAGCAATAAATCAAGGCCTGATCCTAGCATTTGCCCATTTCCGTAGCGTAAGCATTCTCACCATGGCCGATTTCAAGCTGCCAATGTAATGTCACTGAACACAGAGTTGGGAAGAGAGTGGACATGGCACACCATTAGATGGTATTTCCAACACGCAAATACGATTGATGCAGAAAACCTCGAGAGTATAGTTCACAGTGAAATAATTAGGAAGTAAGGAGTTCTAGTATTTGTTACCTTTTTAAAATATCTACTTAATTGTAAATTTTAATTTTTAATAATGAGCATTTTAACAACCGGCTGGAATTTTAAACTGGCTTTTCAACGAAGTATAAGCTGCCTTCAGCACAGCACTGTACAGGTTGAGTATTCCTTATCCTAAATGCTTGGGACTAGAAGTGCGTTGGATTTTTTTTGGATTTTGGAATATTTGCACTATACTTACCAGTTGCATATCTCAAATCTGAAAATCCACAATCCTCTGAGAAGGATCTCCATTGAGCATAATGTTGGTGCCCAAAAAGTTTCAGATATTGGTACGTTTCAGGTTTCAGATTTTTGGATTGGAGATGCTCAATCTGTATTTTTCCAAACTTCCTGTCGCTTATAAGGAGAACAAGCTGTAGACAGACAAGCTCTGTGTTACCTTTTGAGACTGTGGAGATAGAAAAAGGGAAATTACATTTTCTGTGTGTCTTTCAGATGGGTCGGTCAGTGAGCCGGATATGGCGGCCAACTTCTGCCCTGACCACAAGGCACCCATGGTGCTGTTCTTGGACCGCGTCTATGGCATTAAGGATCAAACTTTTCTGCTCCACTTGCTGGAGGTTGGATTTTTACCTGACCTGAGAGCTTCTGCCTCTCTAGATACAGTAAGTTGCAAAAATAACAAAAATTATTGTTCCCATCACTGCAAAATTAGTAATGTTGGACTTAGAAGCAAATATTTTCTATTTACTCACCAATTACATTTTAATAGCTTACTTTAATGGGTGAGAAAATAGTATCATGAAATGGAAGATGGTAATTTATTGAGCCAGAGACTTAGATATAGGTAAATTTGACCCCAAATCCAACTCCCTCAATTGCGGTTTTTTTAACCTTGACGGTAAGTTGTAAGGGGTTATCCTGTTACCCTGTGCATTTTAGAACATTTAGCAACATCCATGGCCTCTACCCGCTGTGTATCAGTAGCACCCCAGTTCACCCCGAATCCCTGCCAAAATCAATTTCAGGTATCACCAGATGTCCCCTGGGAGGACAAAAGCACCCCCTGGTGAGACCATGTCTCTATTGCCTTTGAAAAAGGCTGACTGGCAACATTATAGGCTGACATTATTCTTCCTCCTCTCACTTCATAATTTCATATACTGACCACCAGGATGGATAGGTCTGAAGTGAGGGGTATGACGAAGGTCAGTACATGAGGACAAAGGCAGATATAAGTTTGGAAATCAAGGGTGAGATAGATAAGGTAGTTCACCATCAACAAACATCAAGAGAGGAGGCCCTTAGAGTTACAAAACTCAGATACAAGATGCCACAAGACAGAACTAAGCAGAAAAAGGTACACCAGGAGTCCTAGGTCCAAGGAGAAAAGACAAACTAGATCAGTGTAAGTCTAAAAATCATCTTGCCAGTTTAGGGTTGTTTTCAGTTAGAAGGTTTCTCAAAGGCTCCACCTAGTGTCCAACAGAGATAGAAATCTGAGCTCTGTGATGGGTTGTCAGCGGCAAATACCTTGACTTGGATGGATTCCACCTGCACGGGTTATCCAGATATGGAAATACATACGAGCCCCAACCTGAGTGGGAGCTGCATGCCCATGTGTGGTAGGGAGATGATAAATGGTATATGACAGTATTAGAGTATACGATCCCTAATACTGAATAACCCAGTCTCACCCAACGTTTTGATATAATAAAACAGTGCATAATTCTTTATTCATAATGAGTAATTATGAATAATTATTTTTAAATAACTAAAACAGTGCTTCTGCCACTGCTGTTGTTTTGAACTTTTCTATAAATTATTTGATTTTAAAAATAATTTTCTCAACTCATGGGATCTACCCAGGCTTCCTGATCAAATAATTTAATGATAAACAGCAAATGCTATTCTGGTATCTGGTGTTCAATCACGTGTTTGTCCAAACACCATCTACGACAAAAAGGTGTTATATTCAGTTCATTAACACATAGACATTCATGCATTCTCTTTTGAAAACGTATAATCTACTGAAATCAAAGCTCTGTCCTTTCTCATTTTAACTCTGTATATTAAAGTGATAAATGTGGAAGATTAGCTGTTTCTCCCAGCATGATTACTGAAGTTTCTAGGAGACAAACTTGATAATTTAGATAATTTATAGAAACAATGAGAAATGTATATCATTCAAAGAAAATGGTTTTTCAAATCATAAGTTATACAAAGTGTGTTACAGCTAGAATGACTGCAGTAATCACAGGAAATGGTACTGTTTCATCTCTGTGGATCTCCAAGTTTCTTTTGAAGTTCTACAACTTTCAAAGATGGTGGTGAAGTGTACTTTGGTTATTTAGTGTCACTAAATGGGTTTTCCTTGTATTCAACTCGTCCATCTAAATGTACATAAAAGAACATCGTGAGCAAGAGTTATGTTAGAGTTGTGTAGAAGGACCCGACTTTCTGTTCCTTTTCCACGTTGCCCATGCAGAGTTAGGTTCCCTTTAGTGGGGTCTACTCTCATGTCAGTATTGATTGTGAATTGCTCACAGTGCTCACCAATTAACTGAAAGGAGTCAGAGTTCCACTTTCTCTTTCACAGAACTGGTGAATTTGAGAAACTGCTTGACCTATAACCATTCACTAATCTTACAGTCGTAAGATAACAGTGTGTGAGTCCCTGGTAGGTGAGAAAAGAGCGAAAACCAGAATAATAATGTAGTATCCTGGCAATTAGACTTTGCAAGCATCAAAATGTTGGGTTAGACTGGTCATCAGCTGATTTTAATGAGTTCAAAATTATTTTGAAGGGAACAGATATTTATAGGATCATTTGGGGAGACTTAGAGCCAGCTAGCCTTTGTTACTATTTTTTTCTGATTTTTTGTTTGTTTGTTTTCTTTTAACTTGATTTTTTTTTTCATTGAAAATGCAAAAAGAAAAATAGAACTGCTAATAAGGTAGAAAGTTGTTCACTGCCTTGCTGTGCAATGTGGACATGTATAAGCTCCCACAGCTTGCTACATGGGACCTCAGTGCAGAGCCAGCTTTGCCCTGTTCCTCAGGGTGATTAACTTGTGTCTCAATCTTCTTTCCCTAGGTTTCCCTGAGCACCACAGAGGCTGCGCTTGCACTAAATAGGTATATATGTTCTGCTGTGCTCCCGCTCCTCACAAGATGTGCTCCTCTCTTTGCCGGAACAGACCACTGCACCTCTCTGATTGATTCCACACTGCAGACGATATACAGGCTTTCCAAGGGACGTTCCCTCACCAAAGCACAAAGGGACACTATAGAAGAATGTCTGCTTGCCATTTGCAAGTAAGTACACATCCTATGCTGTTACCCCTGTGTATGCATCCAGGTCAACTGCAATTTACTTTGTAATCTAAAAACTGGTGGCCTAGGCTAAGGAAGCTTCCAGGCCTTTGTCATACACCAGCCCTCCCCTAGACATCTCGTAGGATGTGCTCGGCTCCCCTATTTGCCACAGGCAAAATCTTTCCCTTTGGGGAAGGGAGAGGGCGCAGCTCAGGCTTTACCCACTACGGTTGATGGACCAGAAAACTATTTGAAGCCTAAAGTGTTCAGATTAAGGGCTGTCTTCATTCTCAGGATAGAGCCAGAAGCAGATGTGTCTGCCCTTTACATGAGCACATGTTACGTGGAAGCCAGACTCTGAGTGTGAATAAAAGCGACCTCCCTCTAGGCCTCCCAAGACCAGCAGCAAATCAAAGAAAAAAACCTCCAGTCACCATGGGGAGTTAAAGGCAGTAATTTTTACAACTGCAGATGGGCATCAGAGCCAGCTGAGGGCAAAAGGTAAAGTCACCCCAAGAGCCTTGGGTCCTCAGGAATCTAAGTCAAGTCTTGTAGAATCCAAGGAAGACGACCCTTTCAACAGCAGGTCTTAGCAGCACAGGCCAATAGTATGATCTGCCATTTTTCAGCCAGTGTTTTGCCTTCTCAGCTGCATATCAGAAATACCTGCTGAGTTATGGAATAAATATCCCAGTGCCTAGGCCACATCCCAGCCCAAAAAGTCAAAACTGTTAGCGATGAGACCCAAGATTCCAGCTTTTGAAGCCTCCTGGGTGTTTCCAATACGTGGTCAAGATTAGAAACCACTGCCGTAGGTCACTCTGGAGAGAGGATCAACAGGTTTCCCCCGTTAGGGGCCAGCTGAGTATGGTCTTGATTTCTTGTTGAATGAGTTCTTTTCTGATCACAGAAGAAATTACTATGCATTGGGGAGCTAGGGCTACCTAGAAAAAAAAACTCCTCGGTCCCCACATTGATGTGAGTAGAACATCACACCAAAAGGTAATCTCAGCAGTGAGATAGCACTACACACATATCAGAACGGCCAAAATCCAGAACACTGACACCACCAAAGGCTGGCAAGGATGTGGAACAACAGGAATTCTCCTTCATTGCTGGTGGGAGTGAAAATGGTACAGTCACTTTGGAAGGCAGTTTGTCAGTTTCTTACAAAACCAAACATACTCTTACCATGTGATTGAACTGTCTTACTCCTCTTTGGTTTTTACCCAAATGAGTTGAAAACTATGTCCACACACAAACCTGTATGCAGATGCTTGTAGCAGCTTTATTCGTAATTGCCAAAACTTGGGAGCAATCAAGATGTTTTCGAGTGGGCGAATGGATAAATAAACTGGTACATCAGACCATGGACTATATTATTCAGTGCTAAAAAGAAATGAGCTATCAAGCAATGAAAATACATAGAGGAACATTAAACCGATATTACTAAGTGCAAGAAGCTAATCCGAAAAGGCCACGTGCTGTATGATTCCAACTATATGGCTTTCTGGAAAAGGCAAAGCTAGGGAAACACTGAAAAGATCAGTGGTGTCAGGGGTAGGGGGAGGGAGAGATGAACGGGCTGAGCACAGAGAATTTTTAGAGCAGTGGAAAAACAGTATAATGATGGATGTGTGTCATTAAATACTTGTCCAAACCGATGGAATGTACAACAGCAAGAGTGAACCGTAATGTAAATTATGGAATTTGGGTGATAACGATGTTTCAGTGTAAGTTTATCAGTTGTCACAAATGCGCCACTGGTGGGGGATAATGATAATGGGGAGAGCTGCGCCTCTAGGGGGCCAGAGATAGATGAGAACTCTCAGTACCCTTCGCTCAATTTTGCTGTGAACCTAAAACTGCTCTGAAAAAGCCTGTTACAAAAAAGTTTTAAAATGTTTTAAAAAGGATAATCTCTGGCTTATATTTCAAATATAACAATGATCACTATGTTTAAAATACTTTTAAAAATTAACCTATGTCTGCTGTCTTTGTATCGTCTAAGGCCTACAGGCTTTAAGTGCTTTATGGGACAGGCTGTGTCATTGCATAGTATTATTTTCTTGGGGTGGGGAGTAAAGGCTGGTTGATGGGAAGGACGCCTCGACCCAGGCCCCAAAAGAGTTTTCTCCCAGAGATCTCCTTCCAAAACCAGGCCCGATTTTATGATACTGCTTCATTCAACACAAGATTTTTATGATAACTGGCAGACAGTTAAGCTAATTAGAATATTTTTGATCTTTCAAGAGAGACAAATTTCAGTGGACACACCAATTAACCTCGAAGAATTAATAAGGTACCTAGGTTTTGCACTTTGCCACTTCAAAAGGAAGATTAATGCCCCATTATTAGTTTTTACGAGCCTCTATTTTCTTAATGGTAGAAAATAGAATAAATAATGAGTTTACACCAAAAGAAATCCTTTCTATCAGCTTTCATTTGTAATTGGCTGGTAATGCATCAAGAGCAGCTGTAGATCTTGTCCTCGCTTTCGCTAGAACTGAGCTCTGAGTGTATTTTAGCCAACCAAGGAGTCCTGCCTCCCAACATAAGCTGTTTCCTAATAACAAAGTCACATTGGTGAGACTGATTTGAGCTGCAAATACTTTTAAAGAATGAGACTTGGGAGAAATTAGAATTTTTTTGTGTGTGTGTGAGACGGAGTCTCGCTCTGTCGCCCAGGCTGGAGTGCAGTGGCGTGATTTCGGCTCACTGCAAGTTCCACCTTCCAGGTTCACGCCATTCTCCTGCCTCAGCCTCCCGAGTAGCTGGGACTACAGGTACCCACCACCACGCCTGGCTAATTTTTTGTATTTTTAGTAGAGACGGGGTTTCACCATGTTAGCCAGGATGGTCTCGATCTCCTGACCT
>NW_012103665.1:922566-924572 GCF_000951045.1 Mandrillus leucophaeus | reverse complement strand
GATCTCCTGACCTCATGATCCGCCCATCTCGGCCTCCCAAAGTGCTGGGATTACAGGCGTGAGCCACCGCGCCCGGCTTTGTTTTTTTTTTTTGATGGAGTTTTGCTCTTGTTGCCCAGGCTGGAATGCAGTGGCATGATCTCAGCTCAGCACAACCTCTGCCTCCCAGGTTCAAGTGACTCTCCTGCTTCAGCGTCCTGAGTAGCTGGGATTACAGGCCCGCCACCACGCCCAGCTAATTTTTTGTATGTTTAGTAGAAACAGGGTTTCACCATATTAGCCAGGCTGATCTCGAACTCCTGACCTCAGGGGATCCGCCCACCTTGGCCTCCCAAAGTGCTGAGATTACAGGCGTGAGCCACCACCCCCGGCCAAGAAACTAGAATTTTACATCAAACAAAAAGTAGAGCTCACAGCCCTATTACTGTACTTTTAGAGCTTTTCTTCTTGCTCAGTTGAGCTCCAGATGTAGCAGGCAAACTGATACTTAACTAGGTTTTTTCATTGTTTATTTTAATAAGTCAGGAATTCGCAGAATTACAGATTTATTGCACTCTTTGCTTGTATTCAAGTTAGTGAATCTTAGGTGATAATTGCTGATTAACTGGATAATAATGTGAAACACCGAGTAATTTTTGCATTCTAACTATTAGATTCTGAGACAAGGCTACTTACTCACTGTATATTTTCACCCTGGGCTTTTTAACGCAACGCCAGCTCCAGAAACAGTTGTGAAAAAGATGACTTTTGTTCTCCATCTGCGTACGTTCTTCTTACTGTAGATGCTCCAAGGATTTCTTCCCTGGCATCCCAACATTCCACAAAGGAGTGTTAGCTTTACCTCCATAGCTCCTTAGGCAATAGTGGGAAAAATCCAGGGATTCATGAGCTGAACTTACATATCAAATTGTGTTTGTGTGTGTACACCTTTCTCTGGAGAAAACCATAGGTTCCACTAGGTGTCTTCAAAGTTTGGCAATGTGAAAAAGCAAAATCCGTGTTGCTTACCTCTCCTTTCTCTACCTCAAAATTTATTTGTGCCATGAACTCTGTAATTTGATGGATTATTCTTTAAATAGTTACTGTATTTGCCTATTAATGGAGTTGTTTTGAGAATAAAGCCTTACCCCAAACAAATGATTCCAGTAGTGAGAATTTCATGGACCAGATCGTAAGGCACAGGGCTTTAAAGTTCTCTTCAAATCACACCAGTAGGTGGCCTCAGAGTCCACCTGTGGAGCTGCTCAACTCCAGTTTCTCCCTCTGCAGAGTTCAGGGGGCCCTAGAGATGACTAGAACCTGAGCTGCACCTTCTTTCTGTTCTATTCTTTGCACATAATCAGTGATTATATTTTGAGTATGCATATATCCTAGCACATTTTGTCACATAGCAACTAGAGTTCCACCTTGGGTATCCCAATTCGTTAGCACTCTTTTTCTGAATTTTAACTATACTGTTTTCAAGTGTTTTATCATGTATTCTTGTTTCTCCGAGATCTTGTGTATTAGGAGCTGTTTTCTCGGCTGTAATATGCTTATTGTTGAGCGTTTCTTTCATTCCTCCTTTATTGTTTTTCTTACGTTTTCATTTTCTTTTTCTATGTTTCTTATTTCCTACTGCAGTCACTTGAGGCCTTCCATGTTACAGCAGCTCCTGCGACGCCTCGTTTTTGATGTGCCCCAACTCAATGAATACTGCAAAATGCCTCTCAAGGTAAACGTCACTATTGTTGCAGAAATACAGTCTACTGCACAGGAAACTTGCCTGGTCATATGTGATGTCTTCACAATTTGGAGGAAAAATACACGCTAAATGGGTTTGACTCCCTGAAGTTGATGGTTCGCTAACAAGATACATCCCACAAAACCACGTCCTTTCTTGAATGTCGAGGTTGAAGAAAATTGCTCCAATTTTCTTTAACTGCTTTCCACTGACTGGTTGATATTTAGCCGCAGTTAGTACGGGGACTTAGATTTTGTGCTTTCCCGCTGTAATTAGGTTTTCA
>NW_012103665.1:897313-920896 GCF_000951045.1 Mandrillus leucophaeus | reverse complement strand
CCATCCTCTCCCCATATCAGCATTCCCCCCAAGATCTCCCAGAATTACAAGCAAAGGTCCCAGAAGAAATTCTTTCCACCCCTGACTGGCTAGAACAGCACACGGTGACTACTTTCAGAAGGTAGCACTCTCTCGTTTGAACTAGAAATGGCTCCTCTCCATTTTCCAGTAACTGCTAGGGGCACGTTAGGAGGCACAAGAATTAATCAGGCAGATCCGCTCAGGCTCAAGCTCATTAGGCAGAGAGCAGACTGTTCCCAGTGGTGTTTGAACGGCCTCTTTGTTGACAGCCCAGCTGTTTCACATGTTTCATTCTCATGATCTCTGCTTGCTATTTTATTCTCTCCTGCATGTTTCTGATGCCCGTGGACTTTCGCCACCCCACCCCGCTGGTCTCTCCTGTTCTGGACCTCCCAGCTTCTGACGAATCACTATGAACAGTGCTGGAAATATTACTGCCTGCCTTCAGGATGGGGGAGCTATGGGCTAGCTGTGGAAGAAGAGCTGCACCTAACGGAGAAGCTTTTCTGGGGGATTTTTGACTCTCTCTCCCATAAGGTAATGACGGTACTTTCTGAGCAAAAAGAGAGCATCTCAGTGCCCCAGCACCTACAGATAATAACAGCCATCATCTATTTAGCGTTCCGTTTGCCAGGACCTGTGCTAAGTACTTTACAAGCATATTACGCTAATTCTTGCCTCTCTCTCTGAAATGGAAACTCTTAAAATCCTTATTTTACAGGTGAAGCAAAGCCTCGGAGTAGTTGAATAAATTTTCACATTCACAGAGCTGTACATGGGAAAGTGACTACCAGAGTAAACGACACACACATCCTCTGATGTCAGTCTCGATGCCTTACCTCCCCATTCGTTTCCCCCTGATTTGGTGCGGCTCCTGTCTGTCAGCCTTCACTAGGCTCGAGCCAAGAGGAAAAGCCCTGACATCTGCTGTGATGGTGGGACAGGGGATTTCCAGAAGACCTTAAGCCATGCTGGGAGAGGTTCTTCCCACGCACTCATTTGAGGAGGCGTCGGGTGAGAGCTCAGAGCCTCTGAAACCCAGGCCTTACCGAACGGTGTGATTGAAGTAGAGCTCTGACTCAGACTTTGCTCCACTTCCCCTAACCCAGTTTGTGAGGTCAGCAGCTTTAAAGGTAGAAAGTGAGCAGGTCTGGGTTTCTTAGAGAAATGTAGAACACGCATATAGCTCGTTCACCTGCACTTAGATTTTCTTTACCCCTGGATTTCATTGGTCTAGTGTAAGCAGATCAAAAGCTCTTCCCAACCCCATGCTATTTGACTGAAATTCATTTCTGGCTGGGTTCAAGAGAGAATGATGGATATTGAGCAGCCTGCTGCTGATGTCAACATACGACCCATATCAGCCACTACAGAGCTTGGCACAGCTTGCTATGCCCTCTGCAGTTGTAAGTTGGGTCCGTTTCTGTGACCATCCTTAGCAGACAAGTTTATAGTCACTTCTGGCCTAGCGACTAGTCACTTTAACCCTTAGCTGGTCTTGAAATTAACCATTTAGGAGACATCGATTTAAACCTGTTTAAGATTTTTCAACTTAAAGCAAATGGTGACTTGAGGGCTTTATAGAGTGTTAGTTCATCCTCCAAGGATACCTTCGTTTCCACCAGAAGATATTTAAGGGGTTACACATTTCTCGCTTTGGTTAACCTGGATAAATGCGTGTATTTTATTTGTTTTCAGCTGATTGGTGAATGGTTCTGTCTAAGGACATGGTTCTGTCTAAGGACATGGTTCTGCTTTCTCTGCTAACGTGGCCTTGTTTTTCCCTCACAGAAATATGACCCAGATCTTTTCCGAATGGCCCTGCCTTGTCTCAGTGCTATAGCTGGGGCCTTGCCACCGGATTATTTAGATACCAGAATCACAGCCACATTGGAGAAACAGATCTCAGTGGATGCAGATGGCAACTTTGATCCCAAACCTATCAACACTGTGAAGTGAGTCCAGAATCATCTCTAAGCTGGTCCTGTATTTTGTCCAGTAACCAATGTTTTCTTCCAGAGGGCAGCAAGAAATGTGAGCTTTACCTCTTTCCCTCCTGCCAACGCTGTTCATCATTTCTCTTGACGAGTCCCATCAGGCACAAGGTTTAATCCATACATATCTGTATTACTATATTCTGGGCTTTTGGTGGGGGAGGAAAGGGTTGGTTTATTTATTACCAGAGATAGATGCTCCCACAAATAAATGTCTCCTGAGGCACTGAGAGAACTACCCTGACAAATTATGCAATTAATTTATTAATGAGCTTTTTGACAAAATCTTTGCTCTTGGTGAATTAGGCTCATATGGTTCTAATAGCATCGTACATCACAACAGCTCCATAAATAACAGTCAGCTGAGTCCTGGCAAGGCTGGGGTGTGATGGCAGAACAGTGTGCGGTCCTCACTGGAAAAGCTGGACCTGCTCTTTGCCATGCCGAGGGATGCTGGAACTTCAGAATAGCCCTACCACTGCGCCTTTTAATTTCTCCCTGTAATTTTCCAGAATTTCTCACTGGTGTTGACTAGGCCATGGAGGTGCGCTTATCCCTTGGGCAAAATATTGCTAAGTTTTGGTTTGCAGTAGTTATGAATATGTGCTGTAGGGTATACAGTCGGCTCCAGGTGCACTTTAAATGAAGAGCTCTAAAACTGCTTCAGGGTGAGCAGGGAAAGTAAGCCTGAGCCTATATGAGCCCCTTAGACCTGTCTTTCATGGCAGTAGTTCTCAAATGAAAGCCTGAACCCTTCCCAGGGGGACTGTCTGCTTTGATAATGTGTAATCTTCAGGATAATTAAACACACATTCCATTGGAAAGAGCTTTGAGCTGTGGGATGGTGGGACAGAATTGAAACTGCTGTAAGTAAGAGGTAAGGAGCATGGTAAACCATCAAGCTGGGGCCAAAGAAGGCAGGTGCTGACTTCGGAGAACTCTGCCTATAAAAATGTAACAGTGTTAAAGAAAGACAAAGCAAATGGCGTAGTAACTTGGATGCTTTTGAAAACATTCTGAGAAAACATTATACTCTAGCAACTGTGTGTTAATGGCAAGTGGCTCTGTGTTATTTTGAGAGTTCAGGTTTGTTCACATATACCCATGACATCAATATAGTTCCTTGAGGAATGGAGATTAACCCTGGCTTACTTCAGGAGAAAAGCACCTTTTGCAAGAATATGGGGTCATTGTCAAAATCTAGTGAAAGGCCAGCCTGGCCTTAGCACACATAGTCACCAGGGAAGGACTGGAATCAGGCACTGTGAGGAAATCGACAATCTTCAGGTGTCCCCATTGGGTGAATCACCTTGAAGAGTTTACTGCCCTAGTTTCACCCAACTCCAGACTTAAATTCCATGGAGAGAAAGTCTGATTTGCCTAGTCATGTGCCCATCCTTGGTGACAGTTCATGTAACACTGCATGCAATATAAGAAGACTACGCAATGTAAAGGGAATGCAGGTGCCGATACCAACAGAAGGGACCAGAGCTGTTTTCTAGGAAAACAAAAATAGCAGGTGTCTACTGTACTTCCAAAATTCTAGTATTTTACCATGAGCCACCGAGCCCCAAAAGGTAGAAAACCACTATTTCATAACATATGGCTCTCTGGCTACCCATTTCTACCATTTCCAGATTGTAGCCAGAGGATGACAGGCCATTTACCTTGGATTCTCACTGTCTAACCAAGACAGGTCTGGCCCAGGAGCCCAAAGAACCCAGAGCACATGGCAGAGGCCTGCCCAGCCAAGGCTCCTGCAGAGATGTTCCACGGTTAGACTTGGGTGTGTCCGTGACCTCACCCTGGCTATGCCACTCCTACTCAGGAATGTCACTGTGCCTGGAGTGCAACTTTAGCTTTGGGATTGGCTGGCTGATCACATCCGCCTTCTGACAGCTGATTGATTGGTAGTTCTGACCATCTTCTACTAGGTCTGGCTGAAGTTCTTGGGGAGGTTGTGATATTTTTTTCCTCGTTTCACAGTTTTTCCTTGCCTGAAAAATTGGAATACATCGTCACCAAGTATGCTGAGCATTCACATGATAAATGGGCCTGCGACAAGGTAGGGATTATCTTCCAGCTGACAATTGTCAGGAGGGAAAACCAGCCCAAGAACATTAAAAGGGCCCAGTCCTGGAAATCTGCCTGATTTGTCGAAGTAACAGATTTTCCATGCCGACGGCATTCGTTATTTCTGAGCAGCAATTTCCCAGGGTTGGTGGAGGTCACAGAAATAGGTGACAGCAGCTGCTGGTGTTTCTTTTGTGTTTCTCAAGAAAATGATCAATTCTGGAAGTGTTAACTTCTTTCTTAACATTTCCTTACGGGAATTGTGCCCACACACAGGCTTGTATGTGTTTGATGTAAATGCTTAATGGGAATGGGGAGGCTTCTATCCAATTTTTGTATTTGAATGCAGATTGGAAAAAAAAAAATGAAATTGAAAGCCTAACCCTTGCATGCTTCTGGAAGGCTGGATTTTATTCTAGGGAAGACACACAATCATCTTCCTATGGCAGGCAGTGGTACAACTCCCAGACACTCCCTTATTAATATGGCTCTCCATCTGGTGTTTAGAATTCCTCACCACATGAGGTCAGGCTGTTTCATACGTTTCATTGCTGTGTCAGCCCTTTAACACTGGCAGGCAAAGTGGGAAGACTGTGCCAAAGATATCCAGGATTCCTGTGGGCAGCCAGTTAAGGACTGGGGCCATTTCTCAGCTGCAGCCTACAGTGTGTAACCGTGGACCCATGTCCACAGCAAAGCACAGAAAACCACCTCCACGCAATGTGCCCGCAGAGAAGGAACACCTTGAACCACCAGCTCAGCCTCTGTGTGGATGTAGGCTCAGCTCATCCGTCCATGAGTCTACTGGGGGTTGATGGTAACAGCTATCATTGTAACTATAGAATGGGCTGATACCTCATGATTCTAAAGCAGGACAAATCTGTTCTGTAAAGGGCTGAATGATCAACATTTGAGGCTTCGAGAGCGAGACCAACTCCATTGCAATGACTCCTCCTGGCTGCTGTGGCATAAAAGCAGCCATAGAGAAAACATAAACAAAAGTGGGTGCCTGTATTCCAATCATATTTTATTAATTAAAAAAAAGGTGGTCAGCTAGATTTGGCTCAGGGGGCACAGCCAGCTGGCCCTTGCTTTAGAGCATCTGCATTTTCTAAGAACTCTTTGCCTATGGCCATTTGGCCAGCCTGTGAATTAGGGAGAATAGTCACCTCCAGGAGCCCACAGCATTAGTGAAGCCATCACTCAACCATGTGGATTTGAACTCCTGAGTCTCTCGTACATCCGTATATTTGTCTCTGTTCTGTGACTTCAGTCCAAGCTGCTGTCGTCTTTCACCCAGACGACTGGCATAAGCTCCTGACGGGTCTCCCCACGTGCATTTGCCTAGTCTGTTCTTCATAGTGCAAGCAAGTCAGAGTTTCAGTACACAAATTGAGTCATGCATATTCTACCACTGCTCTTCCTACCCAGCCCTTTCTCCTTGTTAAAATCCTTTCATAATTTCTAACTCTTCTGAAGATAATGGTCAAAATCTTTGGTGTGGCCTGGTAGGCACTGCCTGATCTGACCTCTGCTACCATCTCTAGCCTCATCTCCTCCTCTGCCCTCTGCCCTCCAGCCACCTCCCCTTATTTTAGACTCTCTCTCTCTCTCTCTCATATGCACTACATGTGCCAGTAGACCCTCCTTGGAGCCTGCCAGATACCCGCCTGTACTCACACACATGCTCGCAGCGTTCACCAACTCATTCTGCAAATATCACTCCAAGCATGAATTCCTAGGATGGCATTTTTCCAGATTTCTCAGTTTTGAGCCCTCTGAGCACCTTGTCCTTGTCTTTCATAGCACTTTCCTAGCTCACTTAGGTATTTGTATTTATAACATTTGTACATCTATATATTTATTCTAATTATCAATTTTACATTTACTAGTATAGTTGATTGATATCTCTTTCTGCCACTAGATGGTAAGCTTCATGAGGCCATAGATACTTGCCTGCTCACCAGTGCCAGGCAGCACTGATGATCTTACAATAAAAGAGTGTTTTCCTTGCCCTCAAAAGCTTCATGATCTTGTGGGAGAATCGAAACGAACCAGCCATTGTGGGGCTGGTTGTCCAGGGCTATGATGAGCATGAGCACAGGATTAGAACACATAGGAATCCCTAATCCAGTACTGGGGGTCCAGGGACATCTCCCGGAGTTGGTGACATGTACAGCATGTGCTAAAGGATGAGTGAGAGCCATCTGTCACAAGGAGGTAAGTGCCCTGCAGGCCTTGGGAACAGCAGGTGCAGACCCAGGGAGGCCAGAGACAGTTTGGCTTTAGGGAACCATGGTTCAATATAGCTAGGACGTGGAGTAGGATGGGACAGAGGGTGAGAAGTGAGTCTGGAGAGGTCAGCATGATGACTTTTTCAGGTTTACAGGTCATTTGAAAGGACTTGGGTTTTACCAGGATGGCAGCTGGCAGTCAGAAACATTCGAAGTCAGTAGAGTGCCCACAAATGATTGTGATTTTTTAATATCCCCGGACAATAGGGTAGAAAATGAATCCAGGGAGAGGCAGCAAGACTGGAGGCTGGGAGGCTGCTTAAGCAGCTCTTGCAGTAACCCCAGTGAGAGCTAATGGTGGCCTGAGCTAACATACAAGCAGGGAAGTGGGTGAGAGAGACAGACAGACAGACAGACAGACAAATGATGGGAGGGGTACAGGCAGTGGTGTCAAGGAGGACTCCCATGTCATTGGCTTGGAAAGTGAGTGTAAGCTGGGGCTGTTCACTCCACTTCATCCAGGGGACCCGAGAGGAGGAGACATGTAGAGAAGTAATTTGAGGGGTGCCTGTGGAACATGCAAGCATAACTTAAATAGGTTTGAAACTAGGAGGGAGTTCTGCGCTGGAAGTATTGATTTGATACTAGTCTCTTCTCAGTGGTAACTGAAACCACAGGCCTAAATCAGATCACCTAGGGGAGTATATGTCTCTTGAGAAGGGACAGAAACTTAGCAAATATACACATTTAACAAATGGACAGAAGCTGAGATTGAGAAAGAGCAACAGCCAGAAGCCTTGGGGATGTGAAGTTATGGAAATCAGGGGCTCTTACTTATCTCTGTATCCACTGTGCCTAGGACAGAGTCTGATGTGTACCATAGAAGACATTCACCCAATATTTGTTGAATAACCCTAAAAGTTCTTAAACTCCTGTAACTCTGGGAAGCACACATCACTAGACTTTTGCTCTGGCACTGGCAGGCAAGGATTGCAAGCCAAATGGGCCCCTCCAGGCAGTGGCAATAGGTCCAGTCTTCCCAGGCCTCCCAGTCCTAGCTTCTGTTCTTCCTGCGGAGGGGGTACGCTAACCTGGGAAGCACTGTTCCCAGGGCCTTTTGAAACATCCTGTTTTAAGTGGGCCTGAATTACAAGCGAGAAAGTGGAGAGGACAGCAACTAAAACAACAAGGAATAAAAGAGCAGAGTTCAAGATTCGGGAGGCAGAGAGCCTGATGGCCTGAGAGGATCAATTAGGCATTTTTGAAGAGAATTTCTAAGCCCTGTCACTATCCATTATTCCATTTGCTCCACGAGAATAGAAGCAGGGATTTGGGTCACATAGCGGGGTTCTTTGCGTGCCAAGGATATTTGAACTGAGAACATTTCTACAGAGTCAGAGCGGATGGAAATATGGGATTTCCCTGGATGAAAATGTGAAGACTCACCCACTGATAAGGCCTTTCAAGACATTAACGGAGAAGGTAAGAAACAGGCCTCTGGCAACACTGTGTGGCCATGCTGTTTCCTTCCTTGAGTGATTTGATCAGGAGCTCAGAGGAGTTCAGAGCACATTCACTCTCAAGTCCCTAAAACATCATCTAGGACTCAGTAAACTGTTCACAAGCTTGCCAGTGAGCAACTGCCTCAGGACCAGTTTCCAAGAGCCCAGCCTCACTTTCTGTTCTTTGGCTTTCAGAGGCCATTGGTGAAAGAAGCATCATTCAGCACTTTCAGGCTGGGCCAAAATGCATTTGTAGTTCTGCAACTGAACTGAACCAGGAAGGGGTTTGGTTAGGGCAGGGCAGGGCAAGGAGAAGGTGCAGTGAAATTGCTGGGAAAAATTCAGACAAGGCCGGGTATGGTGGCTCACGCCTGTAATCCTAGCACTTTGGGAGGCTGAGGTGGGCGGATCACAAAGTCAAGAGATAGAGACCATCCTGGCCGACATGGTGAAACTCCGTCTCTACTGAAAATATAAAAATTAGCCGGGCAGAACTAGCTGAGGCAGGAGAATTGCTTGAACTGGGGAGGCAGAGGTTGCAGTGAGCCAAGATCATGCCACGGCACTCCAGCCTGGCGACAGAGCAAGACTCCATCTCAAAAAAAAAAGAAAAAAAAAAGAAACAAACAAAAAAGACAATAATAATTTCCTTTTTTTTTTTTTTTTAAGGCAGGGTCTCTTACTCTGTCACCCAGGCTGGAGTGTAGTGGTGTGATCTCGGCTCACTGCAACCTCTACCTTCCAGGCTCAAGTGATCCTCCTACCTCAGCCTCCCACGTAGCTGGGACTATAGGCATGCACCACCATGCCCAGCTAATTTTTGTAATTTTTTAGTAGAGACAGGGTTTCGCCATGTTAGCCAGGCTGGTCTTGAACTCCTGACCTCAAGCAATCCTCCCACCTCGGCCTCCCAAAGTGCTGGAATTACAGGTGTGAACCACCATGCCCAGCCAAAAATGATTTCTAATACATGAAAGACACAGGTAATAGAGAAGAGAATCCTCAAGAAAATATGGTTAAAAGAACGCATCTCTTGCTTAAAAAAAAATTGATTACTTAACATACTTGGTTTAACTCAACTCTGATTTCTTATCTTGCAATCTGTAAGATTCTTTGTAAGCTTTAGTTCTAGGCCTAGTGTCACGTGTGAAGGATGGTGTATGTATCTTTGTATTCATGTTGACTATCTATTAAATTGTGCATAGACCAAAAGAGAATTCTTTTTTTTTTTTTTTTTTTTTTTTTTTTTTGGAGTCTTGGAGTTTCACTGTTGTCACTCAGGCTAGAGTGCAGTGGCACAATCTTGACTCATTGCAAGCTCCGCATCCCGGATTCAAGCGATTCTCTTGCCTCAGCCTCCCGAGTAGCTGGGACTACAGGCATGTACCGCTATGCCCGGCTAATTTTTGCATTTTTAGTAGAGATGGGGTTTCACCATGTTGTCCAGGCTGGTGTCGAACTTCTGACCTCAGGTGATCCACCTGCCTTGGCCTCCCAGAGTGCTGGAATTACAGGCATGAGCTGCTGCGCGTGGCCCACAAGAATTCTAAATCTAGTAAATTATCTTTCCCAAACTCACAGGAGAGCTTTATGCAGATGCATTTTGACAAGCTCTCATCTTCAGCAACTACTAGAACATGAGGAGTCACTCTCCTGTTCCTGTTCTTTACCTACAGATTGTAGATAATGTCATTAATAATACCTGGCACATTTCCTCCCAGGGCAGGAGAGACTGTAGGGTCTTACACCTAAAAACACCAGAAAGCCTGCGTTTCGGGTAAGATGCAAAGGATCTTTTGACCTTGTGAGAGAAGGCTGGCGCGAACTAGCACCCCCACCCACAGCGGGGTCCACCTGCCATGCGGAGAAGGGCCAGGGGGAATGCTGGGATATGTTCTGCAAAGTGCTTCTGCTCAAATTCTCTTCTAGGAGAAGGAAATTTATCGCTGGCCTGCCCGAGAGTCCCTGAAAACCATGCTAGCTGTGGGCTGGACTGTGGAGAGGACCAAAGAGGGAGAAGCGTTGGTTCAACAGCGGGAAAATGAGAAGCTTCGAAGCGTGTCCCAGGCCAACCAGGTACACCACCACACCCAGAGGCCCACGCTGGGCCGATGGAACCCGTGGAGAACCTGGGGGCGTTCTGCCTGGGGCATCCTAGGTGGGACTGTCTAAGATGAACCCGGGGATTTTTCGGGACACATCTTTCACAGCTGAAGTTGGGGATGCTGATAAGAACCAGGAAAACAATGGCAACCCAGTGACTCTGCCTTTGCTTTCCTAGGGCAACAGCTACAGCCCTGCTCCCCTCGACCTCTCAAACGTTGTACTCTCCAGAGAGCTCCAGGTCAGTGCCGCAGGTCCAGCATGACTTGCTTTCAAGTGCAGGACGCGTTACCTTCCAAAGAGTTAAAGGGCAAGAAAAGGGAAAGAATCTCTAGAACATATCACCACTACAATTCAGAGCTGAAGATGGTCACATTGTGCAGAGGCCACAGGGAAGGTCTCCGCAGAGTGAACCAGCCCTCCGAGAAGGGGAGGCTTTGTGCTTCTTCCAAGGACGCCCTGACGGGTGCTGACTCAGTAGGAAGAACCACCAGCGCACTGGAGTCTTTCCTCAGTATCCATGAGGGCTTCACCCTGGGACTTCCCGCAGACACCAACACCCACCAACGCTCAAGTCCCTGATATAAAATGGCATAGTTTCACCTGTAACCTGCACACATCTCCCCATATACGTTAAATTAGCTCTAGATTATTTCTAATTCCTGACACAATGTAAATTCTATATAAATAGTTGTTATGCTGTATTGTTTAGAGAATAATAACAAGAAAAAACTCTGTACACATTCGGTACAGACACATTTTTCTCCAAATATTTTCAAGCTACAATTGGTGGAATCCGCAGATGCAGAACTCACGGTTAAGGAAGGCTGATTATACTGTGTCAAAACCCAAAATAAATAAGACAACTAGGACAAAATCTGTGAAACTTAGCGCCTCAGTGGAGGTGCTTGCTGGTATCATTGTAAGGCCTCCAAAACATAAGGACAACCCACACGTCCCATAGTGGGTTTGCTGGAGCGCCCTGTGATGGTGCAGGCAGCCAATCACTGCAGGGTAGGGATGTGAGACCAAGGGGTTGAAACTGAAAGCCCATCGCTCCCCTCCTGTACACATTGGTGGCTGTGCCTGCTCTAGCCTGGGGCGCTCACCCCTCTGGAAGTCCATCAGACCAGCCCCTTGGACCTTAGAGAAAGTTTCTTTCCAAAGTACATCCTTCATTCTAAGTCACTGTTTTACAAGCCTTACAAAGATGGATTCTACTAGAGATTCTACTGTTTACAGCACTTTCCTTTAAGACGTGATTATTTTTAGTTTGTTAAGCTACAGGCTTTCAAGGGTTCTAGACTTTTCTTGGCCCGCACTCCCAACTCCCCATCTGAGGTCAGGGGTACAATACTAAGCTGCTGTGAAAAATGACGTGCTGCCAGCATGCAGGTTCAAGCGGAAATGGGTGTTTCTCCTAAAGGCATCAAGCTGCCAGAATAATAAGTTGCAAGGGAAGGAGAGAGTTAGAAATTGTTTTCTGTGTGTATGGGAAGATAGGAAACGAATGAGGTACATCAGCACAGAATCATTAATGATGGGAGGCCCTTGGCTGTGTGCTGTTAGTGTTCAGTGGGGTGCTGTTCCCGAGGCTGCCTGAGATAGCGCAGCAGCTATGAAGCTAGCTTGCCTGCTTACTTTCTCTTTGACTTGGCTCTTCTTGGTGGGACACAGGGAATGGTGGAGGTCGTGGCTGAGAACTATCACAATATCTGGGCCAAGAAGAAGAAGCTGGAGCTGGAGAGCAAAGGTGAGTGAGATTCACGGCATCCCCTAAGGAAGCTGAACCGGGGCGGGTATGGTCTCCCAGAAGTGCAAAGGAAGAGCCAAATGTCACCTCTCACCTTACTGACCCAGGTGGTGGCAGTCACCCTCTTCTGGTACCATATGACACCTTGACTGCCAAAGAAAAGTTCAAGGACCGGGAGAAGGCACAGGACCTGTTTAAGTTCCTCCAAGTGAATGGCGTCATAGTTTCCAGGTAAGTCACCTTCCATGTGATGTTAGTGGGACAGGGCTGTGGGTGTGGCCTCTGCCTCCCCAGGTATTTAATTACCTGCCTACAAAACCCATCCAAGTAAGGAGAACAATTGAGTCTATTTTTTTTTTGACATAAGCAGAAATGTTAGGTATTAATTTTTAAAGATAAGTGACAAAGAATTATTACAAATTATACCTACATACCTTAAACATTTCATTGTAACTTAAAATATATAAAAATGCATTCGTTCGTAAATCTTGTGCTATGGGCCAAGGCTCTTTCTTTGTATATTCTCTTTATTGGCGTTATAAACGACATCCATAATACAACCTCAAAGTTTTGGAATTTGGGCTTCTTTAAAGAACAGTGATAATTTGCAGCACATGATAACAGTGTACATGCAGTGCCCTAGATTTATTATTATTATTCTTTAAGTTCTGGGGTACATATGCAGAATGTGCAGGTTTGTTACATAGGTATACACATGCCATGGTGGTTTGCTACACCCATCAACTTGTCATCTACATTTGGTATTTTTCCTAATGCTATCCTTCCCCTAGCCCCTCACCCGCCAACAGGTCCCAGTGTGTGATGTTCCCCTCCCTGTGTCCATGTGTTCTCATTGATCATCTCCCACTTAGGAGTGAGAACATGTTTGGTTTGGGTTTTCTGTTTGGTTTTCAGTTCTTGTGTTAGTTTGCTGAGAATGATGGTTTCCAGCATTATCCATGTCCTTGCAAAGGACATGAAGTCATCCCTTTTTTATGGCTGCATAGTATTCCATGGTGAATATGTGCCACATTTTCTTTATCCAGTCTGTCATTGATGGGCATTTGGGTTGGTTCCAAGTCTTTGCTATTGTGAACAGTGCAACAATAAAGATACGTGTTCATGTGTCTTTATAGTAGAGTAATTTATAATCTTTTGGGTATATACCCAGTAATGGGATTGCTGGATCAAATGGTATTTCTAGTTCTAGATCCTTGAGGAATTGCCACACAGTCTTCCACAATGGTTGAACTAATTTACACTCCCACCAACAGTGTAAAAGCATCCCTATTTCTCCACATCCTCTCCAGCATCTGTTGTTTCCTGACTTTTTAATTATCGCCATTCTAACTGGCGTGAAATGGTATCTCATTGTGGTTTTGATTTGCATTTCTCTAATGACCAGTGATAACAAACTTTTTTTTTTTGTATGTTTTTTGGCTTCATAAATGTCTTCTTTTGAAAAGTACCTGTTCAAAGCCTTTGCCCAGTTTTTGATGAGGTTGTTTTTTTTCTTGTAAATTTGTTTAAACTCCTTGTATCCTGGATATTAGCCCTTTGTCAGATGGATAGATTGCAAAAATGTTCTCCCATTCTGTAGGTTGCCTGTTCACTCTGATGATAGTTACTTTTGCTCTGCAGAAGTTCTTTGGTTTAATTAGACCTCATTTGTCAATTTTGGCTTTTGTTGCCATTGCTTTTGATATTTTAGTCATGAAGTCTTTGCCCATGCCTATGTCCTGAATGGTATTGCCTAGGTTTTCTTCTAGGGTTTTTATGATTTTAGGTCTTATGTTTAAGTCTTTAATCCATCTTGAGTTAATTTCTGCATAAGGTGTAAGGAAGGGGGCCACTTTTAGTTTTCTGCATATGGGTAGCCAGTTTTCTCAACACCATTTATTAAATAGGAAATCCTTTCCCCATTGCTTGTTTTTGTCAGGTTTGTGAAAGATCAGATGGTTGTAGATGTGTGACGTTATTTCTGAGGCCTCCGTTCTGTTCCTTTGGTCTATATATCTGTTTTGGTACCAGTACCATGCTGTTTTTGTTACTGTAGCCTTGTAGTATAGTTTGAAGTTAGGTAGCATGATGGCTCCAGCTTTGTTCTTTTGGCTTAGGATTGTCTTGGCTATACAGGCTCTTTTTTGGTTTCATATGAAATTTAAAGTAGTTTTTTCTAATTCTGTGAAGAAAGACAATGGTAGCTTGATGGGAATAGCATTAAATCTATAAATTACTTTGGGCAGTATGGCCATTTTCTCAATATCAATTCTTCCTATTCATGAGCATGGAATGTTTTTCCATTTGCTTGTGTCCTCTCTTATTTCGTTGAGCAGTGATTTGTAGTTCTCCTTGAAGAGGTCCTTCACATCCCTTGTAAGTTGTATTCCTAGGTATTTTACTCTCTTTGTAGCAATTGTGAATGGGAATTCACTCGTGATTTGGCTCTCTGTTTGTCTGTTATTGGTGTATAGGAATGCTTGTGATTTTTGCAAATTGATTTTTTATCCTGAGGCTTTGCTGAAGTTATCAACTTAAGGAGATTTTGGGCTGCATCGATGGGGTTTTCTAAATATACAATCATGTCATCTGCAAACAGACAAATTGACTTCCTCTTTTCCTAATTGAATACCCTTTATTTCTTTCTCTGACCTGATTGCCCTGGCTGGAATTTCCAGTAATACATTGAATAAGAGTGGTGAGAGATGGCATCCTTGTCTTGTGCCTGTTTTCAAAGGGAATGCTTCGCGTTTTTGCCCATCGGCTGTGGGTTTGTCATACATAGCTCTCATTTGATATCTTATTTGATGTTGGCTGTGGGTTTGTCATAAATAGCTCTTATTATTTTGAGATACGTTCCATCAATACCTAGTTTATTGAGAGTTTTTAGCATGAAGGGTGTTGAATTTTATTGAAGGTCTTTTCTGCCTCTATTGAGATAATCATGTGGTTTTGTCATTGGTTCTGTTATGTGGAGGATTACGTAGTACCCTAGATATTTTTCAGATATCCTCCTTTATCTTTGACAGTTGTCTCACCCATACCTAATTCAAAAATTACATATTTGGAAGCTTGCAATTGCAGGTCTTTACAAAATATGCATCTTAGTTTTTATAGAATCAGCAGTTCTCTTCATACTTTTATTTTGTTTTATATGATATCTTATTAAATTACATAGTAATAATAGCAAGCATAACTGACATAAACAGTCTTGGAACGAAGGGAATTGATTCTTATGAAGATACAACTTTACTGGGGAGATTGAATGCATCATGATGTCCTAAGATGTTTTATCTCAAACTTACATAAGTCAAAATCATCTAGATGAATGTTTTATATAGGATGGCGTTGGCTGCTCAAGTCTTAAAGTCAGACTGTTTTCTGCCTGGTCTAATGGTGCTGGTGGGCTGTGCTATATAGGATTATGCTTACTGAGTTCTTTGTCAAATGAAAAGCCAGTGTTTTTATTCCGATATAGCCATTCTTCCTAAAAGAAACATTTGCTGAGCAAGCTGCTGTTTCTTCTAGTTTCCTATAGAATGTTTGCCATTGAATGGCAAAAATAAAAATAAAAATCTATACAAAACAATTCTATTGTATCTCATATGAAAAAAATAACAAGACATATTTGCCATGTTGTCGAGCAGGAAAGGTCAGGCAGCAGGAGATAGCCTCCGGGGAAGCATTCGAGATAGACTCCCGTCGTCATTTTAATCCTGTTCTTAACACCAAGATGAATCTGTGGTGTGATTTGCTGATAAATAGCTTGCTCACAGAAATGAAAATTTCCCATTTACTGTAATGACAAAGGAAGTCAAGGAAATAGGAGGAAATCAAGAAGAAAGATAATTGAATTCAGCAAACATATCTGAACCAGTTGTCTACCACGTGCCAGACCCTGTGGTAGGAATTTGGATGCACAGGTGATCAAGTGAGGTCCCTGTAGCCAAGGAGAAATACTGGCTTCCCCCCTCTCCTGCTCAGACCTGTTCTGTCTTCAGCTTCCCCATCACTCCATGGCAAGCCATTCTTCTACCTTCTCAAGCAAACAACCTTGACTCCTCTTTTTCTCCCAATCTACATCCAATCCTTCAGGAAATCCTGGCAGTTTTACCTTTAAAATATACCCAGAGGCCAGGCGCGGTGGCTCACGCCCGTAATCCCAGCACTTTGGGAGGCCAAGGCAGGTGGATCACGTGAGGTCAGGAGTTCAAGACCAGCCTGGCCAAGATGGTGAAACACCATCTCTACTAAAAATACAAAAAATTAGCCAGGCATGATGGCACGTGCCTGTAATCCCAGCTACTCGGGAGGCTGAGGCAGAGAATTGCTTGAACCCGGGAGACGGGGATTGCAGTGAGCCGAGATCATGTCACTGCGCTCCAGCCTGGGCGACAGAGTGAGACTGCATCTCAAAAATAAAATACCCAGAATTTGACCACTTCTCACCCACTTCATGCTGTCCTCATCCTCCTGCCTGTGTTCTCTGCTTCTGTACTTGCCTCACCACGATAGTCAATTTTAAACACAGCAACCAGAGTGATCCTGTTATGATGCAAGTCGTATCATGTCACTTCTCTATTCACAACTTCTAATAGCTTCCCTTCTCACTCAGAGCAAAAGCAAAATTCTAAGGATGGCCTATAGGGACGTACGTGATTGTCCCCACTTCCTACCCCATACCCCTCTAACCTTCAACACAACATGCGTTCTCCTGCCTCAGGACCTTTGCACTGTCTCCTCGCCCCGCCTTGAGAACTCCTTCTCCAGATGTCCATATGGCTCACCTCCTCATCTCCTTCAAGCCTTTAATGCAGCATCAGTCTCCAAGTGAGACCAAGCCTGACTACCCTATTTAACACTTCAGTCCGTAAACCCTCACTCCCCCAGTTCTGGACTTTTTCATTCTGCTTTAATTTTTCTTTTACTCACAAAATGTGTTAACTTCTAAGATTCCATCTAATTTGTATTTTGTTTTTGTCTGTTTACAGCTAGCACGTAAATTCTTTCCATAAAAGCAGAGATTTTTTGTTTTCCCCTCAGACATCCCCAGCTCAGTACTCATTGTATGCATGATAAAGGTCTTTCTGAAAAATCTGTGCTCACACAGGCAGGTTCCAAGTGACAGGGGAAATCAGTCAAATGATGAGTCATGTCACTACGCCAGAATAACCACTAACATTTGGAAATTAAATTTAACACTGGTAGGACTGGTGGTGCACCTGAGTGACGTGGTTGTGTCTGTTACTTCCTGGGGTCTGTCCATGTCCAACGCAGGGGTATGAAGGATATGGAGCTGGATGCCTCCTCCATGGAAAAGAGGTTTGCCTATAAGTTCTTGAAGAAGATCCTGAAATATGTTGATTCGGCACAAGAATTTATTGCCCATTTAGGTAAGTATCACCATGAAATATCCCAAAAGAATTCAGTATTCTTTTATCAAGAAGTAATCCTTTCAGACTGTAACTTTTTATGATTGATTTAGATGCATGATTTTAGGGGGAAAACAGTGGCTGAGATTTTTCCCCCCCACTTTAAAAAAAATCAATCCAGCCGGGTGCGGTGGCTCACACCTGTAATCCCAGCACTTTGGGAGGCCGAGGCGGGAGGATCACGAGGTCAAAAGATGGAGACCATCCTGGTCAACATAGTGAAACCCCATCTCTACTAAAAATACCAAAAAATTAGCTGAGCATGGTGGTGTGTGCCTGTAGTCACAGCTACTCGGGAGGCTGAGGCAGGAGAATCACTTGAACCCAGGAGGCAGAGGTTGCAGTGAGCCAAGATCGCGCCACTGCACTTCAGCCTGGTGACAGAGTAAGATTCTATCTCAAAAAAAAAAAAAAAAGAAAAAAAAAACTCCTTAGTTTTTTTAGTGGAGTGATTGAACCTTTTGTCATTTTTTCACTCAACTTATCCTATTTTAACTTTCCTGTTGTCTTGCTTTATGACTGTGGACATATGACTCAACCTCTCTGAAGCTGCTGTCTTTTTTTTTTTTTTTTTTTTCCTGAGATGGAGTTTTGCTCTTGTTGCCCAGACTGGAGTGCAGTGGCACAGTCTCGGCTCACAGCAACTTCTGCCTCCTGGGTGCAAGCAATTCTTCTGCCTCAGCCTCCCAAGTAGCTGGGATTACAGGTGCCTGCCACCACACCTGCCTGGCTAATTTTTGTATTTTTAGTAGAGATGAGGTTTTACCATGTTGTCCAGGCTGGTGTCGAACTCCTGACCTTAAGTGGTCCACCTGCTTCAGCCTCCCAAAGTGTTGGGATTACAGGTGTGAGCCATCACACCCAGGCTTGAAGCTGCTTTCTGATTGTTAAAGTAGACAAAAGGGTAGTGAAACAGCTTAAAGAATTGACACAAGAAATAACTAACCAGCACAGTTGTAAAGTACGTTGTAAAATATATTTTGTGAAATCAGATAGCCTTTTTTAATAGCCTTTAGGAAAGCTGCTCTGTTTCTAAAATGTTGTGACCGATTTGTACTTTGTAACTCTGGCCAACTCTGTGTTACCTGTGTCTTTGTAGAAGCCATTGTCAGCAGTGGGAAAACTGAAAAGTCTCCTCATGACCAGGAGATCAAATTCTTTGCCAAAGTAAGTGGCCCTGCACTTAATCAAGTTACTTTCTTCTTAGGATCTCTACTATTTAGGAAACAGATTAAGTGGATCCAATGAAGATATCTAAAACTCCAGTGGCTTCAGTGAGGTGCATGTATATTTCTCTGTTGTTTGACAGTCCCAAGGGAGGCTGGCAGTCCATAGAGGTATGCAGCCTGCCTAGCCCCACACCATCACCCGGGAATCCAGGTTCTTCCTGTCTTGGCCACTCCACCATCTCCGAAAGTGTTGCCTGTGTGCGTGGTTCAACAGGCTCACCTGCACGGCATCTGTGGGAAAGGGAAAAGGAGAAGGGAAGGCAAGCTGTTGCTTTTTAAAAGTTCTATCCCAATGGCTAGAACTTGTCATCTCTCACCTTACTGACCCCTCGAATGCCAAGGAAAAGTTCAGGGACCAGGAAAAGGCACAGGACCTGTTTAAGTTCCATTCGCGCTTCATCTAGCTGCAAGGGAGACTGGGTGATACATTTTCTGCCTGGGTGGCTCTATACCCAGCTAAAACACGGTGGGATTCTGTTGCCAAAAGGAAGAAGGGGAGAATGAATTTGGGTGCTAGTTAGCAGTCTCTTCCATACAGCCCTACTCAGAGGACTAAAGGCACAGAAGGACTTGAGTTGCCTTGCTCTGCGAAGCAGACAGAATGCTTGAGGCTAGTGGCACTAAGCCATACCTCTTGGATGTGCCTCTTGGATGCAGTGCTCAATAAGCCCTATCTGAGTGCACCTGTCCCATAGGACTCCTCTGGAAATGCGCACACATTTCTTTGGGCCCTTAGTCAATGACTGTCTCCTTTTACATACCCCCAAGGACTCTGGTTTGAGGCATAGAAAAGGAAAATGTGATGGAAACTGGGACCAAAGGGGTAGAATTTCCTGGAAATTACAGGACGAGGGTTCAGAGGCTTTTCACTCACTGAAAATAAACACTTTTAAATGAACCAAATGAAGAGTTATGGATAGCTTCCTAGAAGTTGATTTGTGGTGGGTTTTCCAGGTTCTCCTCCCGCTGGTTGACCAGTACTTCACCAATCATCGCCTCTACTTCTTGTCATCCCCTCTGAAGCCCCTTAGCAGCAGCGGATACGCCTCTCATAAGGAGAAAGAAATGGTGGCCAGGTGAGTCTCCAAGATACAGAGAAGGTTATGGTGCTGATTACAATTTACTTAAAATGCCAGGTTCCTGTGGACTACAAAGTGAGTCTGTTGGAGAAATGAAACAGGCTGATGGCTTGGTTTGTCATCTTGGTTTTGAAAGAAACTATATTCATACAAATCTGAATTATTTCAGCAACTACATGAGGTATATTATGTGGGAATACCCGTGGGGCTTGGGAAAGATTTATATACTTAAATCAACATTGGGACAGAGTTTAAGATGGCCGAATAGGAACAGCTCTGGTCTGCAGCTCCCAGTGAGACCAGCGCAGAAGGAGAGTGATTTCTGCTTTTCCAACTGAGGTACCCAGTTCATTTCATTGGGACTGGTTAGACAGTGGGTGCAGCCCACATAAGGCAAGCCGAAGCAGGGTGGGGCGTCGCCTCACCCAGGAAGTGCAGGGGTCGGGGAACTCCCTCCCCTAGCCAAGGGAAGCCATGAGGGACTGTGCCATGAGGGACTGTGCCATGAGGAACGGTGCATTTCGGCCCAGATACTACGCTTTTCCCATGGTCTTTGCAACCTGCAGACCAGGAGATTCCCTCAGGTGCCTACACCACCAGGGCCCTGGGTTTCAAGCACAAAACTGGGCGGTCATTTGGGCAGACACCCAGCTGGCTGCAGTTTTTTTTTCATACCCCAGTGGTGCCTGGAATGCTGATGAGACAGAACTGTTCACTCCCCTGGAAAGGGGGTGAAGCCAGAAAGCCAAGTGGACTTGCTCAGCGGATCCCACACCCACGGAACCCAACAAGCTAAGATCCACTGGCTTGAAATTCTTGCTGCCAGCACAACAGTCTGAAGTCGACCTGGGACACTCGAGCTTGACTGGGGGAGAGGCGTCCACCATTACTGAGACTTGAGTAGGCCGTTTTCCCCTCACAGTGTAAACAAAGCCGCCAGGAAGTTCTAACTGGGTGCGGAACACACCACAGCAGGGCAAAGCTGCTGTAGCCAGACTGCCTTTCTAGATTTCTCCTCTCTGGGCAGGGCATCACTGAAAGAAAGGCAGCAACCCCAATCAAGGGTTTATAGATAAAACTCCCACATCCCTGGGACAGAGCACCTGGGGGAAGGGGCAACTGTGGGTGCAGCCTCAGCAGACTTAAAAGTTCCTGCCTGCTGGCTCTGAACATAGCAGAGGATCTCCCAGCACAGCACTCGAGCTCTGCTAAGGGACAGTCTGCCTCCTCAAGTCTGTCCCTGAGCCTCGTGCCCCGTGATGGGAGACACCTCCCAGCAGGGGTCAACAGATACCTCATAGAGGAGAGCTCCAGCTGGCATCCATCAGGTGCCCCTATGGGACAAAGCTTCCAGAGGAAGGAGCAGGCCGCAATATTTGCTGTTCTGCAGCCTCTGCTGGTGATACCCAGGCAAACAGAGTCTGGAGTGAACCTCCAGCAAACTCCAGCAGACCTGCAGCAGAGAGGCCTGACTGTTAGAAGGAAAACTAACAAATAGAAAGCAATAGCATCAACATGAACAAAAAGGACATCCATTCATAAGCTCCATCCAAAGGTCACCAACATCAAAGACCAAAGGTAGATAAATCCACGAAGATGAGGAAAAACCAGCACAGAAAAAGCTGAAAATCCCAGAAACCAGAATGCCTCTTCTCCTCCAAAGGATCACAACCCCTCACGAGCAAGTGAACAAAATTGGACAGAGAATGAGTTTGACAAATTGACAGAAGTAGGCTTCAGAGGATGGGTAATAACAAACTCCTCCAGCCTAAAGGAGTATGTTCTAACCCAATGCAAGGAAGCTAAGAACTTGATAAAAAGAGGAATTGCTAACTAGAATAACCAGTTTAGAGAAGAACATAAATGACCTGATGGAGCTGAAAATCACAGCACGAGAACTCAGTGAAGCATACACAAGTATCAATATCTGAATCAATCAAGCCGAAGAAAGGATATCAGAGATTGAAGATCAACTGAATGAAATAAAGCATAAAGACAGGATTGGAGAAAAAAAAAAAAAAAGAATGAAAAGGAATGAACAAGGCCTCCAAGAAATATGGGACTATGTGAAAAGATCAAATCTACGTTTGATTGGTGTACCTGAAAGTGACAGGGAGAATGGAACCAAGTTGGAAAACACTCTTCAGGATATCATTCAGAACTTCCGCAACCTAGCAAGAAAGGCCAACATTCAAATTCAGGAAATACAGAGAACACCACAAAGATCCTCCTCAAGAAGAGCAACCCAAGACACATAATCATCAGATTCACCAAGGTTGAAATGAAGGAAAAAATGTTAAGGACAGCCAGAGAGAAAGGTTGGGTTACCCACAAAGGGAAGCCCATCAGACTAATAGCAGATCTCTCTGCAGAAACTGTACAAGCCAGAAGAGGGTGGGGCCAATATTCAACATTCTTAAAAGAATTTTCAACCCAGAATTTCATATCCAGCCAAACTAAGCTTCATAACTAAAGGAGAAATAAAATCTTTCACAGACAAGCAAATGCTGAGGTATTTTGTCACCACCAGGCCTGCCTTACAAGAGCTCCTGAAGGAAGCACTAAACATGGAAAGGAAAAACCAGTACCAGCCACTGCAAAAACATACCAAAATATAAAGACCATAGACACCATGAAGAAACTGCATCAACTGATGGGCAAAATAACCAGCTGGCATCATAATGACAGGATCAAATTTACACATAACAATATTAACCTTAAATGTAAATGGGCTAAATGGTCCAATTAAAAGACACAGACTGGCAAATCGGATAAAGAGTCAAGACCCATCAGTGTGCTCTACTCAGGAGACCCATCTCACATGCAAAGACATACATAGGCTCAAAATAAAGGGATGGAGAAATATTTACCAAGCAAATGGAAAGCAAAAAAAAGCAGGGATTGCAATCCTAGTCTCTGATAAAACAGACTTTAAACCAACAAAGATAAAAGATAAAAAAAAAAAAACAAAAACAAAGGGCATTACATAATGGTAAACAGATCAATGCAACACGAAGAGCTGACTATCTTGAATGCATATGCATCCAATACAGGAGCACCCAGATTCATAAAGTAAGTTCTTAGAGACCTACAAAGAGACTTAGACTTCCACACAATAATAGTGGGAGACTTTAACACCCCACTGTCAATATTAGACCAAGAAGACAGAAAATTAACAAGAATATTCAGGACATGAACTAAGCTCTGGATCAAGTGGACTTAATAGACATCTACAGAATGCTCTGTTTGCAGGTAACACGATCCTATACTTAGGAAATGCCATCGACTCAGCCCAAAACCTCCTTAAGCTTGTGAGTAACTTCAGCAAAGTCTCAGGATACAAAATCAATGTGAAAAAATTAAAAGCATTCTTATACACCAGTAATAGACAAACAAAGAGCCAAATCATGGGTGAACTCCCATTCACAATTGCATTTATTCTCACAAAGAGAACAAAATACCTAGGAATACAACTTACAAGGGATGTGAAGGACTTCTTCAAGGAGAACTACAAACCACTGCCCAAGAAAATAAAAGAGGACACAAATGAGTGGAAAAAGATTTCATGCTCATGGGTAGGAAGAATCAATATCATGAAGATGGCCATACTGCCCAAAGTAATTTATATATTCAATGCTATTCCCATCAAGCTCCCATTGTCTTCACAGAATTAGAAAAAACTACTTTAAACCTCATATGGAACCAAAAAACAGCCCGTATAGCCAAGACAGTCCTCAGCCAAAAGAACAAAGCTGGAGCCATCAAGCTACCTAACTTCAAACCAGTTTGAGACCAGCCTGGCCAACAGGATAAAACCCCATCTCTATTAAAAATACAAGGCTACAGTAGCAAAAACAGCATGGTACTGGTACCAAAACAGATATATAGACCAAAGGAACAGAACGGAGACTTCAGAAATAACGCCACACATCTACAACCATCTGATCTTTGACAAACCTGACAAAGACAAGCAATGGGGAAAGGATTCCCTATTTAATAAATGGTGTTGAGAAAACTGGCTACCCATATGCAGAAAACTAAAAGTGGCCCCCTTCCTTACACCTTATGCAGAAATTAACTCAAGATGGATTAAAGACTTAAACATAAGACTTAAAACCATAAAAACCCTAGAAGAAAACCTAGGCAATACCATTCAGGACATA
>NW_012103665.1:896090-897263 GCF_000951045.1 Mandrillus leucophaeus | reverse complement strand
TAAACATAAGACTTAAAACCATAAAAACCCTAGAAGAAAACCTAGGCAATACCATTCAGGACATAGGCATGGGCAAAGACTTCATGAGTAAAACACCGAAAACAATGGTTACAATAGCCAAAATTGGCAAATGGGGTCTAAACTAAAGAGCTTCTCCACAGCAAAAGAAACTATCATCAGAGTGAACAGGCAGCCTACAGAATGGGAGAACATTTTTGCAATCTATCCATCTGACAAAGGGCTAATATCCAGAATCTACAAGGAACTTAAACAACCCCATCAAAAAGGGGGTGAAGGATATGAACAGACACTTTTCAAAAGAATGCATTTATGCAGCCAACAAACATATAAAAAAGCTCATCATCACTGATCATTAGAGGAATGGAAATCAAAGCCACAATGAGATACCATCTCATACCAGTTAGAATGGCAATAATTAAAACGTCAGGAAGCCAGGCACGGTGGCTCATGCCTGTAATCCCAGCACTTTGGGGAGGCCAAGGCAGGCAGATCACGAGGTCAGGATGTTGAGACTATCCTGGCCAACATGATAAAACCCCATCTCTACTAAAGATACAAAAAATTAGCCAGGCATGGTGGCACATGCCTATAATCTCAGCTACTTGGGAGACTGAGGCAGGAAAATCGCTTGAACCTAGGAGGTGGAGGTTGCAGTGAGCCAAGATCGCACCATTGCACTCTTGCCTGAGTGACAGAGCGAGACTCCGTCAAAAAAATAAAAATAAAAAAGAGGAAACAACAGATGCTGGAGAGGATGTGGAAAAGTAAGAATGCTTTTACACTGTTGGTGGGAGCGTAAATTAGTTCAACCATTGTGGAAGACAGTGTGGTGATTTCTTAAGGATCTAGAACCAGAAATACCATTTGACCCAGCAATCCCATTACTGGGTATATACCCAAAGGATTATAATCATTCTACTATAAAGACACATGCACACGTATGTTTATTGAGGCACTGTTCACAATAGCAAAGACTTGGAACAAACCAAAATGTCCATCAAGGATAGACTAGATAAAGAAGATGTGGCACATACACACCATGGAATACTATGCAGCCATAAAAAGAATGAGTTCATGTTCTTTGCAGAGACATGGATGAAGCTGGAAACCATCATTCTCAGCAAACTGTCACAAGATCAGAAAACCAAACAC
>NW_012103665.1:878945-895302 GCF_000951045.1 Mandrillus leucophaeus | reverse complement strand
AAGTCCTGGTATGGGTGAGATGAAATTTGCAGTCTAAAGCAACATAATTCAGTTTAAATTCCTAATAGGAAAAAAAAATTTTTCATCAAAAGCACCAGCCTTGCTAGTCATTCCACTAGGCTAACATGTAGATACATTAACAGAAATAAGAAAAGAGGGTATCTGTCATGATTGGGCTAAAAGATAGATTCTACTATGCCTCAGGTTCTCTCTGTATTTTATTAAAGAAAGACAGGAATGGACTAGATTTTTAAGTAGCAAAAAGCTAAGACCCTAACAAAAATAGTTAGGAGGCCAGACGCAGTGGCTCATGCCTGTAATCCCAGCACTTTGGGAGGCCGAGGCAGGCGGATCACCTGAGGTCAGGAGTTTGAGACCAGCCTGGCCAACATGATAAAACCCCATCTCTACTAAAAATACAAAAATTAGCCAGGCATGATGGCACACATCTCTAATCCCAGCTACTCAGGAGGCTGAGGCAGGAGAATCACTTGAACCCGGGAGGTGGAGGTTGCAGTGAGCCAAGATGGCACCACTGTGCTCCAGCCTTGCCAATGGAGTGAGACTCCATCTCAAAAAAAAGAAAAAGAAAATAGTCTAAAGATGCTTTCCCTGGCATCCAGTGAACAGTGTATATTATAGGGCCCAGCCTTTAAATATTAATCACCATCTCGGGGAGGATAATCAACTTCGAGATTTAGCTAACTTTTATGAAACACTTAGCATAACTGAACATTGAGTACAGTTTTTCATATAAGAGTTATTGCCCATTTGTGTAAAACTCATTGTGAAGCGTCACGATGTCTGAAATGCTGAGACCTGCCTGTGTAGTATGATCTCCATTTTCCAGATGAAGAAATTGAAGTTCAGTTGCGTTCACTCCACTGTCCAAAGTGACTCTTCTAAGTTAGGACAAGAATAAAAATGCATTCCTGGCCGGGCGCTGTGGCTCATGCTTGTAATCCCGGCATCTGGGGAGGCTGAGGCGGGTGGATCACTTGGGGTCAGGAGTTTGAGACTAGCCTGGCCAACGTGGCAAAACCCCATTTCTACTAAAAATACAAAAAACTTAGCTGGGTGTGGTGGCGTGCACCTCTAGTCCCAGCTACTCTGGAGGCTGAGGCAGGAGAATCGCTTGAACCCAGGAGGCAGAGGTTGCAGTGAGCCGAGATGGCGCCATTGTATTGCAGCCTGGCCAACAGATGAGTCTCCATCTCAAAAAAAAGAAAAAAAAGAAAAAACCAGTCCTCTCTATCACATCAAGTATGATTTATTCTACACCATAATTACTTACTCTAAGACAGGAGAAGCCCCATGCTGTCAACACAACATACTCTTAAAATCAGGTGCTGACCGAAGATGACCTCCTAAACATTTGCAGGATGCAGCAGTGTATGTTGTAAGAAGCTGGGGAAACAGTGGGTAAAGTGAGATATTCAGATAATCCAACAGAGGGCAGGTGTGTCTGTTTACCTGTTTTTCTTAAATTATTAATTCATGGAAATGTAACATTTGTTCAACCAGGCACCATTTGTCACGGCTGGAATACAACCTGGAGCTGATCAGCCTTGCAAATAGCTCTGAAATCCGTCAGTGGGCTTTGTGCCCTCCCACAGAAGCAGACACAATGAATGTGTCTGCATTGCCAGACTCCTCTTTCCAGCCTTCGTCCTTGCCCCACCTCCTCTGCATCTGCAGCCCTTTGCCCATGGGTCTCAGACTCTCCCTGAGATTCCTTTCACTCACTGTCTTCAAACTCTGAGATGGAGGGAGGGGCTCTTGGCTAAGGACAGTGCTTCCAGTTAAATCCCGGGCTCCACAGGCAACAAGCAGTAGCCTTTGGAAATTTCAGATCCAGGCCTTGGCATGCCTGAGAAAGCACTTCTGACAATGAGGTTAGCCTTGTTAGTATCAAGATCAAACAACTCAAATATCTGCCTTTGTTAGAAAAACATTGTTTTGTGTTTATACAGAACATGTGTCCACTTGAAGCATTTTCACCAGATATAACTGAGTTTACCTGCCCCTTATTCTGAAACTCAAGTCCTGTGATGACTCTCGACAGTGAGAAAGTCAGCACACAGAACAGTTAAGGGGCTTCCCCAAAACAGCCCAGCTAATCACAGAGCTGCAGAGCCCACATTCCACAGGGTTAGCCCCTTGCCCCAGCTCCATGAGTTTGTATCAAACAAACTCTGAAAAAAATACCACGTCTCTGAAAAAAACACCATGGGAAAAGCAAAAGAGCAGCCCATATTTAATTTCACCCTAGATGGCTGCCAAATCTCTGGTAACTTATCGTGTGTTCTCTTAAGCTATAGGCCAGGGCTTCCCAACACTTTTCCACTGCAAAACCAAGTAACTAGCCGTGGGAACTTTTGTTGTGATTTTCCGGTAGGCAGCCCAGACAGACTCAGGGCATTTATTGAAAACCATTCAGAGGTGAGCAGGTTTTCATCCCCATCAACTCTCAGGATGCATTCCTTCCCCATTTGAGTTGTCCTGTGGAGCTTCTTACCCCATTCTTACCCTGAATGGGGTAAGAAGCTCCGCGACAAGTTATGAATCAGAAACTGGGAATGTGTCACCAGGGGACCCCATGGCCTAGACAGGTGGCTTTTCTCTCTTTCTCTTTTTTCCCTCGTTCTATTCCACTGCTTTCTGAAGCAACTGCAAAGTTCTTGTCGAGCCATGCCAGTGTCAGCAATATCAGTTCTGAGCAATCTTCCCAAGAGCTTCAGCAACAGAGGTCAAAGGATGGCCACAGTGCCCCTAGGTGAGGTCCATTAGCAGCATGTTCAGAAACAGTGACAGGCTCCTTTCTAACATCACGAGGCCCTCGTTAGGCACTGTGGAAAGTCAAACAATGAGGCACAGCTGAAACTTCAGCGGTCCCACGTGCAAAATATGGGTGAAAGCATGAAGGAGAGTCAAAAAACACAAAAATATACAGCATGGCTTTCCTAGTTTCCAAGGGCCCGGTTAGAACGGTGACCTGGTCAGGCCTGGAGACTAACTGGAGATGGCAGAGAATATACAGTTCTTAAAATGTTTTCGTTTAACACAATCTCACCTTGTACCTGAACCGTTAATACTTTCCAATCCCAACTTTTTGCCAACCTCCCAACTAAAACTTCACACCCTCGATGGAAGGCTACAAAATGGTTTGCAACCCATTGCAACAAGGGGAACATCATGCCTTTTTCCAGAGTCTTCATTTATCCCTGAATGTCATACAAATAAACGTTTCAGTACATGGTTCTCTATAGCAAAGGATACTTTGCACTGTGTCACTGCAAAATACTATAAATGTTTCAGAGGGATTGTGTTTAATAAAGATGGAGCTGCCTGCAAGGTACTTTTCATGATTCTCCAAGGCAGTGTGAGCCACACATGTTCCTGAGTGTGGACCAGAGGATTCTTTGCTAGGAACGTAGTGCATCTTCCTAGAATGCCACTCTGTGCCCTCTGTGTCACAGTGTAAGGGACATTGGGGTGGGGGATACAAAGTATGAGTCCTTTCATCTCTGTGACTTTCTGAATTGTTTTCTTTTCTGCTTCAGCCTGTTCTGCAAACTTGCTGCCCTTGTTAGACACAGAATTTCCCTCTTTGGTAAGTGAAGTGTTGCTAAAGGCACCGCTCCTCCCTGTAATCATCCTGAACTTGTACTTTGCCTTTATTTGTGTCTTCCTCAGACCACCCAGGCCTTGGGACTAAGGTGTCACCGAAATGTGCCATAGAAAATTGGTCTGAAGCATGATAAATGACCTCTTTACCCTTTTAACTGCTCAGATTTTCCACACCAGTGAAAGTTTTCATCTCTGCCTCTGACATCCATCATAAAGCAAAGGCTGTGTCAGGCTAGAAATTAATGCATTGCCTCTGAGCACAGGCCTAGCACTTTATGTGTTGGGAGTTAATGATGCTGGGCTGTGGTTTGTGCATGTGGAGAAGACTGCATTTGAAAGACAGGCTGAGTGGTTTGGGGGAATCACAGACGATACTTTTTATTCTAGGTAGTGATTCTACTACAATGGTGAGCTGTCTTCACATCTTAGCTCAGACACTTGACACAAGGTAAGTCTGCCCAGTTTTTCCCAATAGTTTCTCATGACTTCCTCTCTGACCCTGTCATCTCACTAATTTTACTGAAGAGAAGACAGATCACTGCTGCCAGGGTTTGGGAAGAGAGAGGAGACAAGGCAAAGACCCTAGAAGTTAGCACTCTCTTTTTCACAGTTCACATAACGAGAGTCACTGCCATGGCAGAGACGGAATGCTAAGGCCTGATCAGTTCTTATCTTTCCTTCCTAAGAAGTTCATCTTTCAGAAGATAAAATATATAATGTGGCATAGCCCACTGGTGGGTGGTGAATCTACAAATGTTATGGGAAAGATGAACAACAGCCCTCTGAATTCAAAATGGCCAAGGAAGGAAATGCACAGAGATCTGACTTCCAAAGAATCAGAGACAAAGACGATCCCATGGCCTAGGAATTTGGGAAGAAGTGTTAAAAAAAAAAAATACATAAGTTCTGGTAATAACACAAATGATGAGACTGAAAAAGAGAGATGCAGGCCGGGCGTGGTGGCTCACGCCTGTAATCCCAGCACTTTGGGAGGCTGAGGCAGGCAGATCACTTGAGCTCAACAGTTGAAGACCAGCCTGAGCAACATGGTGAAACATCTTATCTACAGAAAATACGAAAATTAGCTAGGCATGGTGGTGCATGCCTGTAGTCCCAGCTACTTGGGTGGCTGAGGTGGGAGGATGGCTTGAGTCCAGGAGGTGTAGGTTGCAGTGAGCTGAGATAGCGCCACTACACTCCAGCCTAGATGACAGAGCCAGACCCTGTCTGGGGGGGGGAAAAAAAAAAAAAAAAAAAGCAACAGTGGAAAGAACTGACAAGGAGCTTTCTTTAACGTGTCTGTTAAGAAGGGTCCTTGTCAGAGTCGGACACCATAGTTTCTGCCTGTAATCGAAGCTACTCAGGAGGCTAAAGTGGAAGGATTGCTTGAACCTAGGAGTTCAAGACCAGCCTGAAGAATGTAGCGAGACCTAAGGAAGGAAGGAAGGGAGGAAGGGAGGAAGGGAGGGAGGAAGAGAGGGAGGGAGGGAGGGAGGGAGGGGAAAAGAAAGAAACGTTTTTATCAAAGTTGGGAGGAGGACACACCTCCTAAGACCCAATGCAAAAGAGGTTACCAGCCTAAAGGAGTGGGACACTAAAAGAGTGTCCCAAAGATGAAAATCCTTGATGAACTGAGAATGGCTATGAAAAAGGAGGGGAGTAAGGACTATTAAAGGGATGAGAAATCTTTAAGAAACTTGGGAAAAGTCTTGAGAGAGTCCAGTTTTTGTTTGTTTGTTTGTTTGTTTTGTTTTAAATGACGATCAGTTGCAGGTTGGTGTGTTGAGTAATTATTCCTAACAAAACTTGGGACTAGAAAGTTAGGAAGGGCCAGATGCAGTGGCACATGCCTGTAATCCCAGCACTTTGAGAGGCAGAGGTGGGGGGATCGCTTTAGGCCAGGAGTTAAAGACCAGTCTGGGCAACATAGACCCCCATCTCTACAAAAAATTTTAAAAATTAGCCAGACATGGTGGCACATGCCTGTGATCCCAGCTACTAGGGAGGCTGAGGTGAGAGGATCGCTGAGCATGGGAGTCTCCCATGAGAGGTCACTGCACTCCAGCCTGTGCAACAGAGTGAGACCCCATCTCAAAAAAAAAAGTTAGGAAGACAGCTCATGAATACTTATAGGACAAGAACAAGCCTCACTGACTTAATTTCTTTGTTTTTATTGTCTTGGATGAGTTGAATGATTATCAGGAGAATGATGTAGATAAAAAGCATCTGTCTTTGAACCAAGTCTTTTATAATCTTCTGAATAAGATACAGAAATATAAAACTTATAGATGACTTGTAAGCTTTGTTCCAATTCTAAGTTTTATGAAATACTGTAGTTTTGAGAGAAGATTTCAAATGTCCAGAGCTGATCTTCATCCCTGTAGATCACATTTCAATGTTTTGTTTTGTATTTTCCAGAAGTGTGATTAAGCTGTTTACTTTAAAAGGGCTAGGTGTCTCTTTTGTCTTTCCTCATCCAATCTAGGACATTTCCTGCAAACTAACAGAAGTCTAAACTTCTGTTGACTTACTTCTTTGCTCTTTTTCTCTAAGAGGTCTCGCATCAGAAGAGTTTATGTTTCTAGCTAGCCTTTATAAAAGTTATTTAGCCAGGCTGGGTGCAGTGGCTCACACCTGTAATCCCAGCACTTTGGGAGGCCAAGCCGGGCGGATCACCAGGTCAAGAGATGGAGACCTTCCTGGCCAACATGGTGAAACCCTGTCTCTACTAAAAACACAAAAATTAGCCGGGTGCGGTGGCAGACACCTGTAATGCCAGCTACTCGGGAGGCTGAGGCAGAACAATTACTGGAACCCGGGAGGTGGAGGTTGCAGTGAGCCGAGATCACACTACTGCACTCCAGCATGGTGACAGGGTAAAACTCGATGTCTCAAAAAAAAAAAAAAAAAAAAGTTCTTTATCCCACAACTTTTCTTAAAGCTCATTTCCCTGTTCTTTTAACTTTAGCCAGTTGCAACTTACTATAGATAATAGCAGGTGTCTTCATTCTAGATTGTTCTCTGCATTTCCTAAAGAGGTGAGCAGTATTTTCCGCAGATTGTCCAGTGGCTAGCCCCTCTGGGATTGTGTGATTCAGGTTTCTTCGTGGATGTTAACTGCTCTCTCCCTTTCTCCTGACACAGTGTCATTGAGTGACAGGAGTGGCAAATGTCTGCCCAGGTGACACTGCCAGCCAGTTTCAAGAAGAGGATTGGCCAAAAGTACAACTTATCCTTCTAGATTTGAACATTGTTTGCTTGCAGGACTGTCATGAAGTCAGGCTCAGAGCTGGTGAAGGCTGGGTTACGAGCATTCTTTGAAAATGCTGCAGAAGACTTGGAGAAGACTTCAGAAAACCTGAAACTTGGGAAGTTCACCCACTCCCGAACGCAGATTAAAGGCGTTTCTCAGAATATTAACTATACTACAGTGGCCCTGCTCCCCATCCTGACGTCCATCTTTGAGCACGTCGCTCAGCATCAGTTTGGAATGGATCTACTCTGTGAGTTCTACTGATATTTGTCATGGATTTATGTGTGCATGGCCCCAGATAGGAGGTGCAGGGCCCATTCACTTATGTTGACTTTGAGGGCAGAGCAGAGAGAGAATTATTCCATGACTTTTCCTTCTTAGATTAAAAAAAAAAATGGGGGAAAGTAGTAATATACTCTTGGAATGGAAAGAAATTCCCTAACTTGAATATATAATATTTATCTTTTTCCACTTTTGTTCTGGACCAGAATTTCCCATCGGCTAGTCTAGCTCTCAGCTATTGTACTCTCGCTTCATTTGAAAGGTTATCTGAGTAATACAGTGGGAGATAGATTTGCTCCTGGGTTTTTGAGGCATCATTTTTCTTATTAAGAAGCCTTAATTTATTCATTGGATACCAGGAGCAAAGGAAAAATGCTAACATTTCATTATCTGAGCTTTCAGAAGACTAAAGTTGGTTGGTTTTATTTTAGTTTGCATTAACACCATGTTTAGTGCCACCATTTCCAGCCCCCTGTGCAGATAATCTGCCACCCAACTTCAGCTTTACACTTTAAATGTTGGGACATGATTTAATTTGACCAGTTGTTGATAGCTAGGACTATGTCTTTTATATCCTTGAACAACTGAAAATCAATAATTTCTGTTGTGTGGGGGCTGGGAGAACATCCAAACTCATTATTTTGTGTCATAGAAACGATGCAATTCCTTAGCTGGAAAATAAAACATTAAATTATTTCTGAAAGTAGTCCCAGCCTTGGTTTGAGCACCAGACATGGCTAGGGATGTTTAGCCTGCAGATTCACAAGCAAAACATGCCCATCCCCTAGGAAATATGATAAAAATCATGCTATTGCATTGCCTTTTGCAGAACACCCAGCAGAGAACTTGGGATAGGCAGACATGAGGGATTTTGCTCTGTCTCTAAGGAAAGTCTAGCAGTTTGACGTATCTTCCTGGGAAATGAGCAAAAGGCTCATTCAAGCTTCAGATTTTTTGCATTCTTCCTTCCCAAGGAAGGAAATATTGCACTGGATAAAATTTGGCTAAAATGTCTGTCTCTGTTGGAAACAAACCAAATCGCATTATGGAAGGACCCATTGGTCAAGTGATTCCTTTCCCTGTGAAGCAATGTGGTCTTCATGGTAAGCCCCACAGAGAAACTGGGATTGCTCAGTGGAGGATTTTTCCTATCTTTTTTTTTTTCCCCATCTTTTTTTTTTTTTTCCCAGTCCAGCAATTAGCAAACTGGCATCTGGGTAGAAAAGGGATATGTTTGTTGAGAGAGAGAGGTTTTACTCTTGACTGATGCTCATGCATTTTTTTTTCCTCTTCATGGATCCTTTCTGTGTTCAGGATTGGTGCAAATCAATGACATTTCTTCTTTGTTTCAGTGGGTGATGTGCAGATTTCCTGCTACCACATACTGTGCAGCCTCTACTCCCTTGGGACAGGAAAGAACATTTATGTTGAAAGGTAATTAGTGAACGAAGAGGCTAACATTTTCAGGCGTAGCAAAATGTTACTTACAGTTTTTTAAACACTTAATGATATCATTTCAATGCAGCAAAACCACAATGCTCACTGTTATAGAGTGATGGTTTTGAGATTCTTACAGCAATATAAAGAAGTGCAATGATGAGGCTATTGAGATTTATGACTTCTGTGGAGATAGCTGGTGAATGTATGTGGCTGGAGAAGCAATATAGCCAAGCTAAATCGTGAGCTTGTAACCAAACTGTGTTGGAGATATGTCTGTTTCTTCAGAATCACAGCTTCTAAATAGCTTTCAGAGTGTCTGAGGTTAAAGTTTGCTGAGAAGCTCAAGGGACATGCGGCAGGTGCTTTAGTGTTTAATGAGTTTCTGTGTGCTACAACCCTGGACCTTTACCGGTCTTGGCTGTCAGATTTGCTATAGTTTTCAACAAGTGCACACTTTGGTATTAGCAATGCTAGTCAATCCTCTTGAGTCTAAGCAAGCTGATTGCAGAAGTGTGTGGGTTCCAGTTGGCCTCTCTAATCTGCCTGTCGCAGCAGAGGCCCTCGGTGACCCCTCGCTTTTCAGCATCGAATACTTTGTGTTCTGTTGTTCTGTTTAATCCATGGGGAAGATTGGAAGGATAAACAGTATTAACAAAACTCTGGATCTTACTCTTATCCTTGGAAGATTTTTGTTTTCTTTCTTGCCTTTTCAAACAAGCAAACTGGAAAGAATTGAATCTGTGCTTACAATTACTTAATCTAAAATCCTTCGGTATCTATTTTCCATGATGCTTTTATCAAACAAATCAGCGGTGAACCCTTGTCTCATGTCAAAACTTATATTTATTCAAATTGCAATGTCTCAATAAAGCCAAAAATGAAATAAAAGCCTTCAGCCCCTTCAAGAACTAAGGAACTACTGACTTGAAGTCATGTACTAGAAACCAAAAACTGTTGTAGAAATGTCTGTTTCTTCATAATCACGGCTTCTAAATAGCTTCCAGAATATAAGAAATTAGTTGAGGAACTAATGACTACATTTGTTTTTATTATGATTTTAAGTCTTTAACAGTTGTCAGGCTTTTCTTACTGTTTTACATAAAATATAGATAAATCTTTTATAATTTAGGATAGGAACTGGGCAGACAAAGTTTTATCCATATTTTATACCAAATCACAGAAAAATCAACAAAAAATTTTCTATTAATGCCAAATTCCACTTAAGGCAGATGTTTTTAGTTTATTTCTCCCACTGAGCATTTGTAAATACGTCCTCAGTGTCTTTCTCATTCTCTCGTTATATGTATACATTCACCCGTATGTCTGCATGGTTCTTTGTACAAGTTTTTATAAAGCTTATGCATTCATCTCTTGAAAAAAAAAGTCAAAAGTCAACTCTGATATGTCAGACCAGAAAAAGACTGCTTTTCATGTGACTTTCTCACCTTCATTCATGCATTCATTCCAGGTTGATTGTGTAGCTGCAGCAACGTGAAAATTCTGTCTGTGCTTCGTACTCCCGGTTGGTAGAAGTCAAGGCTTGGAGAAGTCCCTAGGTTAAGGCTGTCCCTATTGCTTTTTTCTGTATTTGTTTTTCCTAAATATTTTTTCCCCAAACTATGTTGCTCATCTGTTGGTTGGTTATTAGGTGCACTGCCAGTTCTCGAGAGTGGAGAGGATGTGTGTGCTTGTGTGTTTTAAAATGGAGGAGAATGAACAGGAAGAAACAGCAGGCAGCTTCACCTCTGAGAAGCTGGCTCAGGACTAACTCTTTCTCCCTAAATTAGCCGTGTGTTTAGCCCTAGCAATGTACCAACGCTCAGCCTCTGATGTTCTCCCCCAACTAACGTAAGCAACTGGCCCAGGTGAGAGGCTGATGAAACTCAGTGCATCCTAGAGTCATAGGACTTGTGTTTAGTGATTTAACGTAACTGTATCCCCTACTTAGAGAACTCAAGTCAGTGGCCACAAAATGGGCTACTTCTCTCACTCTTTCGCTTTACCTGACCTCCAGGGTTTCTCTAGGCTAGGAGTCCAGGTCATGAGAATGGCAGGATGGCAGGTATACTTCTCCCTACTCTGTTCCCATCTGCTACTCTGTAATATGCAACATGGCCCCACACGCATGCTGCCCGCCAGGTCTCCCGTGGCCTGCTCACACCCTTCATCCTCATTGTTTCAGGCAAAACCTTTTCTTTGGGCCCCCTTAAAACCCCTGTATTTACTTGCAAAGATTTCTATGTCCTCTTCCAGGTCTGGAAAGTGTGTTTCCATTTCGGTGTCCTTACTTGATTTGGTTCGTATTTTATGGGTTCAGAGTTATCGTACATTTTCCAGTTTTGGCATAGATCAAGATGTCTTCCTAGTTTCTTTTCCTCATTTCTTGTGGGTTTCACAGAGCAAAGTACAATGAACCCCCCATGTCTCTATCACCTTTTGCTGACATCTCCTAGACTGATGAACGTATGTAAGGGAATCACCACGTCCTTGCTTTCCAGCTCCACCTGGAGTATGCTTTGTCGGTAGAAATGATTCAGGACACCTTGGTGATAGGGTTGACTGTGAGGGGAAAACTCACTGAAACAGAGTACAGACATTTCTTTTGGAATATTTTCTAATTGAGAATGTCATTGACAAATGGAGTTTTCAGACACAGAATTTCAGAGAAGGATAATGGTTTGTGCATTTAATCTTGCAGAATACCTGCTTATTTAACTTGGAGACACTTTGATGAACTTAAAGAACATTTGATGGGGGTTATTCAAGAAAGCAAAGCTTGAAACTTGATAACATTAAACCCTGGGTCTCAGTTTGGCTTCAAATAAAGACTGAGTTTTCTACTTCATGCTTTAAAGCTATTTTGTTTCTTTCATCCTGCCTGGCTCCCTTTGACCAATTATTTCTGATCTGACATTGCACAATGTTCCCTAAACCTCTAAGGTCACCGACACTGCTGTCTAGACCCGTGTCCTGCCCTGTCCCCACTGTGCTTTCTGCTTCTCTGTTGCATGCTATTTCCTGTCTTTAGTACCCTCTGGAATATAAATGAAGGAACTTTCAAAATTGCAAAGCACCATTTACATGGAAGACATTATTACTTTGATGACTTTGTCTTTTCCTGTATCCCTAACAATAGATTTTGAGAGGCAAGATTCAGATCTATGGAAGCAAAATTGAGAGATTGAAAAGGAAAGTGTGACTTGTCAAATTAGGATGTAACAAAAACTGAAATACAAACTGAACACTGTCCAGTCTGTCACCCATTGACCAAGTATGTATTGTGTGAAAAATACCGTACGAGGCAGTAAGAACCGAGACCAGACGAGCCTGGGCAACCTGGAAAGACCCAGTGGCTACAAAAATTTTTTAAATCAGCCAGTCATGGTGGCACATGCTGTAGTCCTAGCTACTCAAGAGGCTGAGGTGAGAGAAGCGCGTGAGCCCAGGCTTTCAAGGCTGCCATAAGCTATGATAGCACCACTGCACTCCAGCCTGGGCTACCAGACAAGAACTTGTCTCTAAATAAAGAGAGTTTCCGTATCCAATGATAAACCCTTGCAATATATCCTCTGGCTATTATGGAGCTGTTTCTGTAGGCTTTTCTCTGCGGAAAGCTTGGCCCATACCAACACTCGCTGCTGGGGAGCACTGATGACCGGGGAGCCTTATATTAATAACAGCAAGTCTTTGCCTATCTCAGTCCCTCCTTGGGCTTTGGGGCCAAAGTCATCCACACTGATATTTCACAGCCGGGAGTATTAATTGGCAGACTTCTGGGTTTGACTTGTACAGACTTCTGGGTTTTACTTTTTTTATTTTTTCCTGGGTTTAACTTTTAACAGCTAGGCCAAGAGAGCTGTTGTTTATTTCTTCGCAAGAAGCTAATTAGCACCATTGTGCGCCCCAGACTAGAAAATGGCCTGTTGTGGAGCTTGTGGAGTGGTCAGGTTTGTCAGTAATGAATACGAGAGGGCAGGGCCAGTCCCCTGAGTCAACACAGCACCAGAGAACTGAGACTTAGCAACCGCCTTTTACCCCAAGGACTGCCTTCGTGTCTGACTAACCTTCTAGAAATCCACTTTCAGGAGATCGTGGTTTTAATTTTGATCAAAGAAAGAGGGAAAAAAAAAAGAGACAGAGAAGAATAATGGATCCATTCAGTACCAAGCCTCCTCAGGACCCGTTGTCTCCTAGGTTCATCTCCATGTAAAATTTGCTATCAGGCAGGGCACAGTGGCTCATGCCTATAATCCCAGCACTTTGGGAGGCAGAGGCGGGCGGATCACCTGAGGTCAGGAGTTTGAGACCAGCCTGACCAACATGGTGACACTTTGTCTCTACCAAAAATACAAAAATTAGTCGGGCGTGGTGGTGCGTGCCTGTAGTCCCAGCTACTCAGGAGGCTAGGGCAGGAGAATCGCTTAAACCCAGGAGGCAGAGTTTGCAGGTGAGCTGAGATCGCACCACTGTACTCCAGCCTGGGCAACACAGTAAGACTCTGTCTCAAAAAAAAGAAAAAAAAAAATCAGATTTGATATCTTACCCCTTGTTATTCCTGATTTTCACCCAGGTTTTCTTTCACCAGTGCTCTCCCTGTGGCCTTGTCCTTTCACAGTTTATCTCCTTATTTCTTCCTCCAACTCACAAAGCAAGACTGAAGGAGAAAACACCACATTTCTACTCATTGGCCACTGTGGTAAAGATGGTAAAACTCTTAGCTGAAAAAAATTGCCCCTCATGAATGCCTGTATTTGATGTGTAGAAGCACTCACTGTCCTCAGTTGTCACCAAAGGAATTGGCAACTCAGGTCTGAAGTTAAAATGATGCCCCTCTTCCCACGCCTGGCCACGCTTGGAGCTTAGTAAAGAAGAGAAATAATCGGGGAAGGGCAGGTGCTGAGAAGGAAAGGCGGGGGAAGAGGCCCGGCCTGGGGCCTGCTCAGAAGTGAAGCTGTCTTGTGAGAGCTTCCCCGAGAGCACCTGCGTCTCAGCCGTCTCCGTCTCTGCACAGCATTGATGCACAGGGCGCAGTAGGATTGGTTTGTCCAAGGGCTTCCACTCTCCCTCTGGAGAAGTCCTGGGTAGGGAGGTTGTAGCAGGCAAAGGACAAGACTGAGCCATCAGCTAAGAAGAGATTGCCTGACTGAGGACCTGTCAATCCAGTGTTGCTGACTGGGCCTGATTTTAAACTTATTGGCTCAAATGCTTCATAGCCAAGCAGGCTATCATCCAAGCCTAAGAAGAAGATAAAACATAAAACCACATATATTCACTTCCTCTTACAGTAATTTAAAAGATCACTTTTTAAAATATGTTTGGTAACTTGAATGAAGACTGGGTGGGTTTTCGAAGGAATACACAGCTTTCTGCCAACTCCCTCACCCTTCCCTCCTCCTCCTCTCTAGTTCAGCAGAGTTATCTTATATCTCAAGCAGGACACTTCTGTATACCCCCAGATTTGCCATCTGCAGATTCTATCATAGTCTTGTGTAGTCATTTTTTTCAAGACCAGTTAAGATCACCATTTTTCTTTTCTTTTCTTTTTTCTTTTTGAGATGGAGTCTCACCCTGTCACCCAGGCTGGAGTGCAGTGGTGCGATCTCGGCTCACTGCAACCTCCACCTCCCGGGTTCAAATGATTCTCCGGCCTCAGCCTCCTGAGTAGCTGGGATTACAGGCATCCACCACCATGCCCAGCTAATTTTTGTATTTTTAGTAGAGACAGGGTTTCACCATGTTGGCCAGGCTGGTCTCGAACTCCTGACCTCGTGATCCACCATTACAGATGTGAGCCACTGTACCCGGCCAAGATCATATTTTTAATCCAACTCAAGTATGTCTATTTCTCTGTTAGAGCAAAGCTGCAGGTTGACTCTAATCCTTAAGATTAGTCCATACAGATATGTTATTTGACCACATCGTTGATTTAGAGTTCAATATAGAACACAGGTTCTACATTTGCCCTGCATTTAATGAGAAAGAATCTGGAGGACAAAGGTTAAGGTTAAAACTATCTAGTTTACTTCTCAGTTAAAAAAAAAAAAAAAAAAGGCTCCCCTAACCTCCCCATAGTAAATACTTCTTATCCACTTTAAGACAATCTATGCTTTTGGCATTCTAGCTTCTTGGTGCTGCTGGAATTATTGGCTGTTGTCACAGTGAGAGGCAATTAACACATAGTCTTGGGCACAGGTCTCAGTGGGGAGCTGAAGGAAACCCACAAGAATTGGAAGCCCTTCTGCTTCCACAGAGTCACAGTAAGGTGGCAAGTGTTGGCTCTTGGCTCTAAGTGCCCTTTCTCAAGCTGGCGATTGTCGTGTGATGATCCTGTAACATTCCCTGAGGTGCAGCCCAGCACCCTCAGTTCCCAGGGATACTGCTCATGAGCTCATATGCACAGCATAGCTCATATGCACAGCATCAGTGCTTGACTTGAGCTGATCAGTCATAGAGGAAGGCATAGCGAGGGCTTGCATATGGTAAGCCCACCACCTAAGTCTTTTTCTTTCTTTTTTTTTTTGAGATGGAGTCTTGCTGTCTCGCCCAGGCTGGAGTGCAGTGGCGCAATCTCAACTCACTGCAAGCTCCGCCTCCCGGGTTCACACCATTCTCCGGCCTCAGCCTCCCGAGTAGCTGAGACTGCAGGCACCCACCACCACACCCGGCTAATTTTTTGTAGTTTTAGTAGAGACAGGGTTTCACCGTGTTAGCCAGGATGGTCTTGATCTCCTGACCTCATGATCCGCCTGCCTTTGCCTCCCAAAGTGCTGGGATTACAGGCATGAGCCACCAAGCCTGGCCCCACTTGATTGTTAATTATAGACCTGTTTGCATTTTCACCTATTATCTTTGTATCATGATCTAACAAAGGGCTCACATCATTGGTTTGTTTGAAAAAAGTCCCTCATATCTGGGAGCTGATATCACATGAAACTTGCAAGTCAGGTGCATAGTCTCTCTGTGATTAGATATGGGCGAGTGGCTGACAGATGTTGATGGGTGGGAAAGAGATGGCTCTGGTCTCTCATTCATTAGAAAGCAACAGCTGTCAGTCCCTGCACAGGGCCCTCCTAGCCAGCTCTATCACTGTGTTATCTCACTAGCAGTAGATAAGATTCAAACCCAAAGTTAAGCCCAGATCTGGGAGGAAGAAAATGTATTGCAGTTCTGACTCTGCTTTGACCAGCCAAAGGTTAGTTCCCATCCCTTGTGCTTACAGACTTGGTTACCCTGCAGGCAAGTGTAAGTACTCTCAGTTGGAGAACTTGGACTCTGAACAAAGAATCCCAAGCCTTTTGTTTTTGTTTGTTTGCTTGCTTCACAGAAAGACTTAAAAACCAGACCTTAAGATATGGTGGACAGTCAACTATTTGTACAAAAGAGGGACGGAAGTAACAGTTATTTGAGGTCTCTCCTGCAAATCAAGCAGTAGGTTTTAGGACCTATTGTTTCTGTTAAAAGGCAGGTCTTTTATTTTTGTGTCTCGTTGGTGCTTTGGTGTGTTACCTACTGTTCCCACTAGTGGACACCGGCTCCATCCATAGCAGAGAATAGACACAGGGAAATTACACAGATTTCAAAGCTTTTTTGAGAACAGGGGGGAATCCATCTCAATTTGAACAGCAGCAGAACTTGCTCTCACACATGCTGGGAGAGAGGGACAAAGCTGCACAGTGTATTATATCATCTTAACCAATTAAGAACTAGGATCTGGCCGGGCGCAGTGGCTCATGTCTGTAATCCCAGCACTTC
>NW_012103665.1:853437-878535 GCF_000951045.1 Mandrillus leucophaeus | reverse complement strand
TGTAGTCCCAGCTACTCGGGAGGCTGAGGCAGGAGAATGGCATAAACCCGGGAGGCGGAGCTTGCAGTGAGCTGAGATCCGGCCGCTGCACTCCAGCCTGGGCGACAGAGTGAGACTCCGTCTCAAAAAAAAAAGAAAAAAGAGAGCTAGGATCTAAGTAGCGAGAGCATTGGTTAGTGTCCAGAGAAAGATGAGGGGAAGAAGTGCGTGCAACCTTGCTGGGCCTAGTGCCTGGGGATGTCCATGGGTTAATCTATGGGGAAGGACTGGTCCGTCAATGCATGGGGCCAGCATGTGGGGGGCAACACTTCTAAATGCACTTCTTTGTTTCCAGGCAACGCCCTGCCCTTGGAGAATGTGTGGCCTCGCTGGCAGCTGCCATACCAGTGGCATTCCTGGAGCCCACCCTCAATCGCTACAATCCTCTCTCGGTCTTCAACACCAAAACCCCTAGGGAGAGGTCTAGTAAGTATCTCCCCACAAAGGTCATCAACCCGTTTCATGTGCTGAGAGGAGGGGAGCCACACAGGCCGGGAGCAGCAGTCCTGCAGCACTGTGGCTTTCTTGGTCTGAGAGGAGCCAGGAGGTGAGGTTAGGTAGGGACTAGGTTGCAGGTCTCCATCTTACTGGAGAAAAACGCTTGGGCAAGGCTTTGTTGTAATTAGGCTTTGATTTCTTCTTCTGTAAAGTGAGGAGTCAGTGTTGCTGATTTTGAAATCCTTTCCATCCTAAGACCTCAGGGTCTCTTGTCTGCTCTGGGTTTCAGTTCCCCATCTGCACCTGGGTATGTGACTCCTTTTTTGCAGTCCCTCTGCGGAGTGGGATCAGAAGGTGCACCTCCACACGAATAACCTAATTATACTCTTCCAGTCCACGGAGAGGCTGTGCTTCTAAAGATGCTGACCACACGTTTTCATCTTCGTGGACGATAAGACATAGAAAAGCACCAGAAGGAAGAGAAATTGTACAAGAAAGAGTATTTCTTAGCAAAAGTATTGACACACTAGGTTCCACAACAGGGTGGCAAACTATGACCACAGGGCCAATCTGGCCCCCTGCCTATTTTTGTAAATAAAGTTTTATTTGAACACAGCCACACCTACTTATTTACATTTGGTCTGTGGCTGCTTTAGCACAGCAATGGCAGAGTTGAGTAGAGGCAGGAAAGTTTGGCCCCCAAGGCCTAAAATATTTACTATCTGGCCCTCTACAGAAAAGTTTTCCACCCTGTCTTGTAGAATAATCCTGGAACTAAAATCCAAGGCAGGTTGTAAATCTGGTTCTGGAGGGTCCTTGTATCTGGGTTAATTGTGATCCTGCCTCAGGACAAGGGAATAGGATAGAGGAGCTTTAAGTAGGAGCCTTGAATCAAGCTTGGACTCCAACTAGAAAAAACTGCGATGATTCCATCTATTTTGAAGCAAAAATTACCAAACTATAGGCTAATCAGTATTAAGGGAAAAAAAGCCACAGTAAATTATTTTCAACCAGAACTTTCTCTATTCAGAACCAATGTTTTCTTAAAATATTGCTATACACTACCAGTAGATGGCTGAACGTGGTGGCAATTCCATTTAGTTCAAGCTCCCTTTCTCAAACGGCTGTGAGATTTAAGGAAGAAGCGTTCTGAGTGAGAAAGGGCTCATACCACACTTTTCTTTGCCGCCGCTGTTTTTTTCATCTAAAGATGTGAAGTGCTAAGCCGTGGCAGCTTTATTCCCACTTGCTTCTTGTTACTTCAGGTAAGAGGAGCACATTGTCCCCTAGAAATGATCACCAGGACAATTCAGATAAGGCCACTAATAAAAATCTTGCACTGAACTAGAATACAGTGGAGACTAGTGTTCTCAGAGCTAGTCAAGAGAGAAACATTGCCAAGATGCCTCAACTTTCCAAAGTCCCATATGAAATCTGTAAGTTAATCTTTCCTCAACCCTTTCAGCCTCATCTCGCCCTTTCTTCCCTTCGAAACTAGCCAAAAAAAAAGTATTTCCGACCTTTTTTTTTTTCCTTCCCACTTCTGATTCCAAATAAGTCCTAGCTTTCCACCAAAGTGGAAGCTGAGCAACAGAGCAGGCTTTGGTGAAGTTGAGAAGGAGCTGCGACATCTCCAGGCAAATGCCAGCCCAGGTGTTGCTCCCTGACTCCAAAGGGACATGGGGCCCAGTCATGACAGTTCTGGATATTTATACATTTATTCTGCTTCAACTGTGACTTGAGAAATAGTATATCTCTGTCTCTATACCAGCACTGTGTAGAGCTTCACCTGGGAAAAGAGAGAAACTGCCTCTGCTCTTCAGTTCATAAAGGCACAATGAGGATGTTTTTTCCTGCTCCTGTGCCTTTATGAACTGAAGAAGATAGAGGGAAGCCTGGGGTGGCTTTGGAAGGGAGGGGAATTAGTCTCTTGCATTGTGCCCCTTCCCAAGAGCTATTTGAAAAGTGCTCCTTCTCATTCTATACACCTTTGCATTGATTTAATAAGACATATTCATAAATAAAAAATGACTCCCCATCATTGCATACTCCAAAGGAAGAAAAGAAACAAGGTTGTAATTGGAGATGACACAGTCCTTTATCCATTAGTGACACACTATGGGACTCTGTGTCCAGCTCCCCTGAGCCCATGTGTTTGATCACTGGATTCAGTGAAGAGTGAATGCTGACCATGTGTATGGCTCTTAAAAAGTTTACCTAGAGTCAGAGAATGACTGATGGCTTAATGAGCTGTAAGAAGGTAGACTTCATTCATTACAAAGTGGGTGGTCTGAGAAATAAAGGGCGGGGAAGAATGTTTAAGGTGACAGGTGATGTGAGCCTGTGGTTTAGAAATACAATATGAACTGATTTATCATGTCTTCAGTTAATTGGGCATCTCTATTGACACTTGATGCTTTGCCAGCAGAATTACTCAGATTCGTATCTTCGATGCCCTGTAACATCCTGGTGCATTTTCTTCCTCATCCAAAAATTATTAAGATATACCTAGAAAAAGTTTAATACTGTTATGTGCCAGTTATTCAAAACTAGTTACATCCTTGGTTATGGGTGGCAGCGATCTATTACTCAGAACACTAGATGGACCAAAGCATCCTATTACCAGTCAGTTTGCTTTTCTTCTGTACCCTATTGGAACTCTTTTCTCTTTGGTTGATTATTCCAATTCTAAGGTAAGCCATCTGTATTGCAAAGAGAAGAGGTGCTAAGGTGAGGCACGCAGGACTTTACAATCTAATCCAGTGGTTCTTGAATTCTAACGTGCATCAGAATCACCCAGGAGGCTTGTTCAAGACTGTCGAGCCCCCACCCCTAGGGTATCTAATACAGTAAGTCAGTTTGGAGTGAGGCCCAGGAGTTTGCGTTTTTAGCCGGTCTCCGGGTGATGCTGATGCTGCGGTAGGAGGACCGCACTTTGAGAATCACTGATCTAGAAGATAAAAGGACAATGATTCTAAAGATTCCCCCTCACAGTCTTGTGTCTGATTCTAAGAGGACACAGCTGAGGCTGTTTTTCTAGCAGCTCACTCAGAATTCATTCTGTGGGTTTATGCTGTGGCATTTGAAGTACAAAACACCTGAATCACAAATGTTTGTTCCACTCAAGGACCAATTGCGTATAAATAAGTTTTAAAGGTCATTATAATGGCTCCAGCGCAGCAACCTTAAGCAACTCTGTTTTCCTTAGGCAGCCGGCAAAAAGTGTTCATGATGATGTATTGTCTATGTGACATTTAAACAAACACACCTGAGCCTTATCATTTACAATCCCGAGGCAAATAGTTGTACATTTCAGTTGCATCTATGGCAATGGCATTGTTCTGTGTGTAGAACCTCAAGGTAGAACGTTTGACTTCCCTGTGTTTCCCTCTGTTCTTTGAGAGTGTGTGTGTAAAATTATGTTGTTGTAAGGGTCTCTGCAGACTCCCGTGTTCTTGTGACCCGTGACCATTGTTGTCCTGCTGCGAGATGCAGGACAGGCTCATTCTCTGCAAATGACTGTATCTGACCCATAATTTCCTTCTACGGCAAATCACAAGAGTTCAGGGTTCTTTGGCTTTCATGCTATTAATCCCTTTCAATTGTCTGGGTTTTAAAAGATGTTGGCCCACTCCTGACATCCAAGGAGGAGAGATGTTTAGCCTTCTATCTACCAAAAGGCTCTAGTGATAGCAACAAAAGTCATCACTAGGGAAAGGGTAATAGTGCTCCACCGGGCCTATCCCATAGCATAAAGGCTGCTGGGATCCATTGCTTTGCAACTGCACATCCTGTCCAGGTAGAACCACTTGTCTCAGCTGCAGATTCATTCTCTCCAAGATAGCCAGGATTGTTCTGTATCTCTGCTCCATGCAGTATAACCATGAGAGAAACTCAGACCGTCCCTTTCAATTGACCAGTATTCGTAAAGGCCAAGGAATTTGGTATGGCCTCTCCTATTTATTAATCCTTCAAGTCCAATGGATATAAAACCTGAAAATCTAGAGAAGACAGACCTCGAGCCAACAGTAATCCCAATGGCAAAGGGCCTGCAGGCATAACCCAATTCACGAAACATACATTTGTATTTGCAGTCTTCTGCTTTATCTTTGGAAATGTATGAGAACTTTGCATTTGATTCCAAATATCAAAAATAATTTCCTCAAATCTTCCAGGGAACTGATGTTCTGGGAAAACACACCACATCTTTCCTGTGGCTTCCCAGACTGCCTAGCTCCTTCAGTGCCTGATGGTTTTGCCCCCAGTGTGAGAAGTTTGGCCTGAGGATGAAGTAGATACATTCTGTAGGAAGCAGTTAGATCAGTGCGTGTGTATGCAAAGTTTTGGGCTTGTGGCTGTTACTCAGAATTGTCCGTGTCCCTCCACTCAGAGCCCTTGTTATCTTCTCACCTGTCAGGAACTTCAGGATGCTTCCAGTCTTCCTCCCGTCTTGCAGGAAAGAGTGTCCTTTACCTTACAGGAAGCAGGACAGAGAAGCCCTGGATTTTTCTGTTTACAGTTCTTGCATCTGACAGCCCTGCCTGATTGAATATTGAACTCTGTCTGTTGATCCTTCAGCCCGTGTGTCCTTGTCTAGAGCAGCACCCTCAATCATTCAGGGTGAGGAAAAGATAGCGCTCCCACGATTCCTTACAAATCAGTCCTTGGAAACAAAAAGGATTAAGCAATTGACAGGGAGTCAATCAAGCCACCTCAGGTCATCCATCATTTCTATTGTGCAGCCAGAAATCAGTCCACGTGTGATGCTTTCCCCCCCCCAGAATTCCAGCTGGATGGAAAGTTGTTGTTTCTGGTCCAGCTGAAGGACTGTTAGATGAGTGGACTTTTATTTTTCCTTTTCTAAGCTGTACAGATGTGATCCAGGCAATGGCACCACAACTTAAAACTAAACACTCATCAGTTGCTTTTCTCCTCTGATTCCTGGTTTTCCTGCAGGGGACACACTAAGGCCCAGGCAGTCTGGCCAAGAGGGAGAAGCCAAGAGGCTGGCTTCATTACAGGGTAGTCTTAGGAACTAACTATCCCTCATCCTTGTGTCTGCTGTACTCCTTTAACCACAGGTTTGTTTTAACCTCACCTCAACATGACATCTAGGAAGAGAATGCAGCCTCTGGAAGCTGCAGTCTGTTCACAGACAGCTGGAGGACAAAAGGCACTCCACATCCAAGCTCACTGCTGTGAAGCTCTGGAAATTTATTTCTAAAGACCAAAGGAAAGGAGGGGCAGAGAGAAAGAAGCTTGCACCCACTGTGCTTTTGAATTTCTGTCCCTTTATTCTTCCTCTCGATCAGTTCTGGGGATACCAGACACGGTGGAAGACATGTGTCCTGACATCCCCCAGCTGGAAGGCCTGATGAAGGAAATCAACGACCTGGCCGAGTCAGGGGCGCGGTACACAGAGATGCCGCATGTCATCGAGGTGATCTTACCCATGCTCTGCAACTACCTGTCCTACTGGTGGGAGCGGGGGCCTGAGAACCTGCCCCCCAGCACAGGGCAGTGCTGCACCAAAGTCACCTCTGAACACCTCAGTCTCATCCTGGGCAACATTCTGAAAATCATCAACAACAACCTGGGCATCGATGAGGCCTCCTGGATGAAGCGCATCGCAGGTACCAATGCCTTTTCTCCCCGGTCCCCAGCCCAGGGCACAAGATAACTGGATTCTCTTTTCATCTCTATTATTAATTCCAAGATGGTTTTGCACAAGCTCTATCCAATATTTAAACCTCCCCATCCCCAACCCAGCTGCTTCACAGTGAAAAGAATTGACATATTCCCCTGAAGAGCTTCCTCGAGCCAATGCTTCTGCCCTACTCCCCTACTCATCCAGGCCCCTCAAATCTCCAGGAAGCCCTTCTTAATCAACTCCACTCAAATCCAATGAACATGGCTTTGTTTGATTTTGGTACTCAAGAATCGCATTTGCTCTTACAGTAATAATTGTCCAGAATTTTCCTGGTAAGTAATCCTGTGTGTTTTCCACTTGTATAAAACTCACTCCCATCTGACCTACACTGCAAGTTCCTTACTGTCACTCTGCATTTGCGTTTCACTTGATGCTTTCTAAGACACCCTCATGCAGCCTCACAGTAGGGGCACTTTGGGTTTTTTTCTTTTGTATCCCTCTAAAGTTACTTGCATACAGTCAGCTCTCAATGAATGTTATTAGCCAATTTTCTCTTCCTAAAGCAACTTCAAAAAAAGGACAGGCTTGGAAAATCAATAACTACTTTCCACAGTCAGGAAACCACAAATATTTTGTGTCCTCTGTGTCAGACTACAGTCCAAGGAGATAGAAGCTAAGGCAAAATCACTGCTTTTGATGGACCTGTGATTTAGGTAGTGGAGTCCACCAGTAACATCTTTACCCATATAATCTCCTGGATCATGAATACAATGGCTAGGCTAAAGGGAACTATTAATCCAACACTGGTATTTACTTTCCTGGACCAAGGAATCGCTGTCCTGCAAGACCAAGGAAGAAAAGTTACTGCTTCTTCCTGTCTCACAGATGAACTGAGATCAAAATTATAAATATCAGGCCGGGCGCGGTGGCTCAAGCCTGTAATCCCAGCACTTTGGGAGGCCGAGACGGGCGGATCACGAGGTCAGGAGATCGAGACCATCCTGGCGAACACGGTGAAACCCCGTCTCTACTAAAAAGTACAAAAAAACTAGCTGGGTGAGGTGGCGGGCGCCTGTAGTCCCAGCTACTCGGGAGGCTGAGGCAGGAGAATGGTGTGAACCCGGGAGGTGGAGCTTGCAATGAGCTGAGATTCGGCCACTGCACTCCCGCCTGGGCGACAGAGCGAGACTCCGTCTCAAAAAAAAAAAAAAAAAAAAAATTATAAATATCTTGGGTGCCAATGGCAGCTAGATAATATAAGCCTCTGTGGACATTTGAATAGAGTTGGTGTTCCTCTATTACCCAGTAGCCCTAAAATATTGTTAACCATAAGGTAATTTTTCAATGAGTTTCACTTGGTAAATCTGAATTAAGGGAAGGAAGGGTTTCAAAAAATCTCCTCCCTTACCTTCCTAGAGGTACACAGAGGGAAAGTGTCACAGCATGAGGGCCACTGATGGAAACTGAAGTTTGGCCTGTTATTCCACAGGGTGAATCTAGATTTCATTCAGACAGGCTACTTATTTCTTGGTGACTAAACAAAGTCAATTTTAAGTAGTAACCCCAAATCACCCACCTAAGGTGTCGCCATTCTGATTACATATCCAGAGCACAGTTGCTCACTGAAGAAGGCTAAGAAGTCACAACTTCTTGGTTAATGTGTCTCATCAGAGAGTGCCGTTGGCCTTCTCTTTCTAAAAGTATCTTTTTTATAAAAGTAAAATATAAAGTGATATTTTGAAGAAAATGGCTGGAATGCAAGCTGTTTCCAACTGAAATGCCTTAAGCTAAAGACACTTTGAAATACACATGTGAATGCACATTGTCAATGGTTCACAACTCTCAGTCACTCATTTTTTTCTTAATTACTCTGATCTTTAAAAAAAAAAAAAAAGACCAATGGAATGGCATATTGCTCTTTCTCTGATTGCTTGTTTCTGCTTTTCAACTTCTAGTGACCACCCCAGCCTCTTTTTATTTGTTTATAATTGATACCAGACTTATATCCCTCCCTCAGAGCCCAGAGGAGTCTCCAGGCAGTAGGTTGGCAGGTTTCAAGTCTTGAGGGCTGAGGATGGTAGTAGGATTAATGTGCTTTTAACAACAGATTGTTCTGTAAAATAACCAGAAAGCATATATTGAGTGTGCGCTCTTAGCACAGTACTTGTTGTTAGTAAAAGGCTTCCTTCAGGAAGTTTACAATCTGCTAGTGAGCCAAAAGCAAAAAGAATGGACTATAAAATAATACAAAATAGTCTTTCATGAAGAGCTAAGGGGTGTGGCATAGGCCACGTGTGCATGAGAGGTTCGGGGGAGGCAGGAGCTCCCCATGGCCTGGAAGAGCAGAGCAGGAATATGGGCCTTCTCCCATAGTGGCCTCGGTCCCCCATCCCCTGAGGTGGCTCTATGAGAGGGAAGTATCAAGGGGAAGATTAAGGAAGCGAACAAGGGGCAGGTGCCATCCTGAGTTGATGGGATTCCACAGCCCCACCTTTCAATCATGTCTTTCATTTTCATCAATTGCCATAATACGTGAAATGACGGGGAGGCTCTTTGTAAACCCAGTGTATGCACAGCCCATCATCAGCAAAGCCAGGCCCGACCTGCTGAGAAGCCACTTCATCCCAACTCTGGAGAAGCTGAAGAAAAAGGCTGTCAAGACCGTGCAGGAGGAGGAGCAGTTGAGAGCCGATGGCAAAGGGGACACCCAGGAGGCGGAGCTCCTCATCCTGGACGAATTCGCGGTCCTCTGCCGAGATCTCTATGCCTTCTACCCCATGCTGATCCGCTACGTGGACAACAACAGGTACGGAGGAGACCACTAGGAGCCTGTCTGCCCCTCTGTGGGGCTAGTTTAGGCAACGGAATAAAACGGAAAGATGGTGTTGGGTTGTTGACAGTGAGATAAAGGAGATGATAGCCGCCCCCACCGTTCTCCTTCCCAACAGCAATGGTTCCTGCTGTAGGAGCTCTGGGCAGTGCTTTCCTGGAGCAACGATTCTGTGTGGTGTGTGACATGGCCATCCCCTCCATCCTTATGGGCTACCGCAGGTCAGAGGAAGTTGGTCAAATAAAGGTAGCAGTGACCCACTTCTGCCCCTCTGCTGTTCACTCATGTATTCCTTCAACCAGTACTGCCTGACTGTGTGTTAAGCGCTCTTCTAGGCTTTAAGTGACAGGAGTGAATAGAACAGACAAGCTCTCTGGCCTAGGGATATTTCTTTCTGGGGCTGGGAGAGGTGCATAAACAATAAACAACCCATATAAGTAAATTATATAGAGCGGGGCAAGGGGAATTAGGAGGGTCAGGGTGGGGTGGAGTTGTGTTTTTAGATAGGATGTTACTGAGAAATCCGCATTTGAGCAAAGACCTGAAGTCAGTAAAGTTTGGAACCAGAAAGATCTGGGGCGAGGATGTTGCAGGAAGAGGAAATGTCTGGTGCAGGCCCCGAGAAAAGAGCGTGCTTGGGATGTTCAAGGGACCAAAAGGAGGCCAGTGTAGCTGAAGCAGAGGGAGGGGTGGGGAAGAGCAGTAGAGGATGTGAGAGGGGCAACATGGGGCCGAGAGTCCAGGCCTGGGAGGCCACTGTGAGGACTCTGACTTTTACTCTGAGTGAAAGAACAAGCCCCTGGAGATTTTGAGGGAGTCTGTAATGTGATCTGATTCACTCTTTGAGCACTGTAGCAAGGGGTGGAGGCGGTAGGGAAGGAAGAAGACCGGTGGGAGGCTCTCTATGATCCAGGCAAGAGTGGAATGTGATCCATAGAAACTGAAAATGGATTAGCAGTGTCAGGGGTGGGAGAGAATGATGGGGAGGGACTGCTTTATGCTTTTTCTTAAGGACTGGGGTTTCCTTTTTGGGTAATGAAAACGTCCTGGAACTGGATAATGATCATAGTTTCACAGCATTGTGAATGTACTAAACATCACTGATTGCAAATTTTATGTTATATGCATTTTGCCAGGTTTTATTTTATATATATATAATATATAATATATATAAATATATATATATAATATATTTTTTTTTGAGATGGAGTCTTGCTCTGTCACCCAGGCTGGCATGCAGTGGCATGATCTTGGCTCACTGTAACCTCCACCTCCTGGGCTCATGCAATTCTCCCGCTTCAGCCTCCTGAGTAGCTGGGATTACAGGTGTGTGCCACCATGCCTGGCTAATTTTTTGGTATTTTAGTAGAAATGGGATTTTACCATGTTTCCCCGGGTGGTTTCGAACTCCTGAGCTCAGGCAGTCTGCCCCCCTCGGCTTCCCCAAAGTGTTGGGATTACAGGCGTGAGCCACCACACCTGGCCCTCTTTTTTTTCTTTTCTTTTCTTTTCTTTTTTTTTAAGTTGATGGTGACTGAGGCCAGGATGGTAGCAGTGAAGGTTGCCAGACGTTATCAGATTCTGGGTCTGTTTTGACGGTAGAGCCCTTGGAATTTCCAAATTGGGAATGAGAGAAAAGAGAAGAGTCAAAAATAATTCCAGGAGTTTTGACTGAGTACATGGAAGAATGGCCTTTTCAGCAATTGAGGAAGACTGTGGATACATCAGATTTGGCCAAGGTTGGAGTGAGGTTGTTGAGGGGAGGATCAGGAGATCACTTTCAGACATGTTGAATTTAGTTGCCTATTCCATAGAAAAGTGAAAATGTTGAATGGGTAATTGCATATAAGATCCAGAGTTCAGGGGAGAGGTCTGGTGTAGACATACGCATTTTGGAGTAATCGATACATTTAAGGACTGTGAGACTAGATGAGATAAGTAAAGGATTGAGGAAGAGACAGAAGAGTTCCTCAGTACTAAGAGGTCAGGCAGAAGAAGAAGAGCAAATGAGACTGAGAGTGAGAAACCAACAAGACAGTAGGAAAGCCAACAGAATGTTGTATCCTGGGTGCCAACTTCACAAAGAGCTTCCAGAAGGAAAGAATGACCAACTGTTTCGAATGCTCCTGGTAAATAAGATGAGAACTGAGACTGGGCATTATATGAAGCAGCTCATTAGTTATTGGTGACTTGGACAAGAGCAGTGTCTGTGAAAAGTATTGAAGATAAAAAGCCTCTTTGGGATGGGTTAAAGGAATGAGAGAAAAGGACTTGGATCCAGCAATGCAGGCAACTTGTTCAAGTTTTACTCTAAAAGAGAACAGAGAAATGAGACACTAGCTAGAGGCAGAAGGGTGGTCAAGAGAGGAGCTGTTAACATACGAAACTCATCAGGTTGTTTCTTCACCAATGGGAAGGATCCAGTAGAGACGGGGGCTATGATCATGTAAGAGAGAGACAATTTCTAAGGCAATGCCCTTGAGCAGGCAAAAGGTCAACCTTAGGAAGTTCATCCACAGCAACAGACAGGAGGGCAGAGACTGTGGGTGCTGATGCACACACACACACACACACACCCCTACATTCAGAGAGAGAGGTCTTTTGGGGTCCTTTTCTGATTGCTTTTATTTTCTCAGTAAAGTAGGAAGCAAGATCATCAGTTGGGGGTGAAGATGGGGAAAGGTGCATAGAGGTTTGAAGAGTGAAGAGAAGGTATGAGGTGGTTTCCAGGGACAGTGGAAGAGTCGATGGACCAGGGAAATGCAGGGTGATTACCAGGCAGCATTAAGAGATCTCTGGTTATGAATTTACAGTAAGACCCATTAGCAGGTTGTCTTTTTCTCCAGCCAAATTCAGCTGTCAGATATCAACCAAGAATAGGAAGTAAGTTGCATTTAATGAGAGGTGAGGTTTTGCAAAGTGAGTATGACAAAAACAGGTTAGGGAGTTAAGGGTATATGTAAGGGGGTAATTATAAAGATTTACCATGGAATTTAAGCCAGATGATGAGGAGGACAGAACGTAGAAAGCCTAATGTGCATGAACAGACAAAGGATCAAAGCATTTTTGGGGAGTAGGTACTAGATAGGAGGAAGGTGGTGGTCAGAGAAGTGAAATGCATGGATTTAAGATTATGGGGTTAGGGGAGGTTACAGTTATTAGTAATGACCATGGGATTGCATACTGAGGTAGGTGGAGGGCGAGACCCTTAGAGAAGAAATCAACAGACGAAAAGGCCATGGAACTGGAAAATCATAAACACATATATTGAAGTCACTGAGAATGAAGACCGGTGACATGCTGAGACGAATATTAGTGAGATATGTGCTAAAAGCATGGGTAAAGGAAGGAGAATGGCTCGAATTAGTGACCACCTTGGTATGAGATGAAATTCAAAACTGGAGACTTATGGAGACGCTTCATGGTGCGTGTCTCTGTTCTGACATTTGAGCACCATTTAGAGAGGAGAGGTGGAAAACAGCACAATATAATGAACTTATCCAAACCTGCTGCTCCCTATTCTCAAGGCCTCTTCTCCCAACCTGAGTCCTTCAGGAGGGTCACCCAGAATTCTCATTCTCTCCCTATCCCTTGCCTTCAGCCCTTCACACTGACTCTGTGCACCTTCCCTTCTCTCCCATTAGTCAGTCCCCTGGGGTGGTGGCCATATGCTGTGCTGGACAGGCTGCGTATCCCAGCTCACCGTCTTCACTCCTATTCTACAGAACTTCAAAGGTTGAAAGTGTCTAATGTCATCATTAGGAAAATTAATTCATGTCATAAGAGAAATTTGTAATGTAAGTCATTCTTTCCCCAATGTTCATTTGGTGCACAGAATTTAGCTGAGTCAAAATAAATAAACAACAATTATATGAGAAATGTGAAGGCTTGTGGGAATATAAGTCTGCAAAATCATAAAGCTATTGATAGGGTGAACACAGACATTTTCATTGTATCTTATGGTATGATCCTTACCCTATTTGTGGGTTTTGTTGCTTTTTTCTCTCCAACCAAATATGTGTCAGTTGTCCAAGTCCATTCTCCAGTTCTCCAGCACCAATTGGGTATCCAACAATCCAATTTAATTCTGACAGTAACTATGCAGAGTTAGTGCAGATCCCACAGGTTAAGGGCTCAGTTCTGCAAGACTGTTCCATTTCAGACACCAGCCACAAATGAGTTGCCCAGGCTACTCACACTTCTGCCCAGCGAACTGCAGATCCCATGGTTCTCATGACCTGGTTTGATAATTCACTCAAATCTGATAATTCACTGGAATAGCTTATAGAACTCAGGAAAGCACATTAACAATTACAGGCTTGTTAGAAAAGAATCAACTCAGGAACGTTCAAATGGAAGAGACGCATAGGGAAATGTATGGGCGTAGGGGAGGGCAGAACCTCTGTGTCCACCCTGGCGCACACCAACCTCCCAGCCCATCGATGTGTTTACCAACCTGTAGCCTCCCTGCATCTCATCGTACGAGCTTTTATGTAAGTTTCATTGATAAATCATTGGCCATTGGTGATTGAGATTGAACTCAATCTTCAGCACCTCCTCTCTCCCCAGAGGTAGGGAGTGAGGCTGAAAGTTCCAACCCTCTAACCACGTGCTTGGTGTTTCTAGCAACCAGTGCCATCCTGAAGCTACCTAGCCCTTCCCCACTCAAGGGTCACTTCATGAGCATAAACCCAGGCATGGTCAAAGGTGCTCGTCATATATAACAAAAGAAACTCCTATTACTCAGGAAATTCCACGAGTTCTAGTAGCTCTGTGCCAGGAAACAGAGGCAAAGACTAATACATATTTTTATTATACCATACCCTTCTGAAATGTAAAACCCTAAAATACAAATTTGAAAATGTTTAATTTTAAGGTACCCATTATAGATATTGAAGGGATGCAGAAATATTTGGGGGAACATTGGTAACTTTTGAGTGGTAACCCATTCTGCTACAGGCAAGAAATGGGCCTGGATATACTCATTTTAGCATTTATTTTAATTTATTTTATGAGGCAAATTGTACTTACTATTTAAAATAACCTAATTAAGATTACTTATATTTAGCCTTCCAATAGAAACACTTTACAACAACACCTTACACACACACACACACACACATTGTCTCTCTCTCTCTCTTTCTCTCTTTCTCTCTCTCTTTCTCTCTCTCTCTATATATATAAAATCTTTTCTTTCCTTACCTATCTATGGGAAATTGTAGTCATTTTCACACACACAAAAAAAACCTGCTTTTTTGAGGGTCATTTTAGTCATTTCCCCATCATAATAATGTTAGCAGTGTAGAGAAGGAAATTGCCAGAATTTGAAGTGAAAAATAAAAATAGAGTAAAGTTGCTCCTGGAATAGCTCTTTAATTGCATTTGTCACTACTGATGATCAAGACTCAAGACAGAGTATGTTATACTTATGCAGTGTTTGACAGTTACTAAAAATGGCAATGTCAGAGAGTCTTTGAGATCATCATTAATTCATTCATCCCCACTTTTCAATCTGTTCTTCCCAGAGCATCACGGTCATATGAGCCGTGCTGAGAAATACAGCCTTCCAACATGAGTGCCTTTACTTTCTTCAGGTCCTCTCTTCATCCAAAACATTAGCTGGCTTTGAATTACGGAATCGTGGCTTTGGCAGGGTTGTTAGAGGTCACCTCATCTTACCTCCCAGTGGATGGAGAAATACCCCTTCCTTTTCCCTATCGTGACTTTCTGCCTCTGGTTACTGGGAAAAGTGGAGGGCAAAAGACGAGAGGGACAGCATTGCCATGCATGCAGTCCCATTCTGGTTTCAGACGGTTCAAACCATTTGAGCTCAGAGGATAACTCCTACCTATCAGCTCTAATTTTACTCTCCAGAACCACACAAAATTCCTCTAATCCTTCTTGTGGCAGCTCTTTAAATCTGTAACAGAGCCATCTTGGGCTTTCCTCTTCCCTGCTTTTGCTTGTCATATTAAACCTTTGTGCTCCTTTCTGCCCTGCCACAGCAGTGTGTGAAGTTTCTTTGGTGTCTGGAATACTCTTCTGAAGAGCGGCCTCTGTTGATCAGTGTCCAACCTGAAGCTGACCCAGAATAAGCAAGAACCAGTTGTGGTGTACTCAGTGGGGGGCACATAAGTGCTTTGCTTCCTCATGCCAGGAGATAAAAGTCAAGATGTATTAAGTCTCTCTCTTTTTTTTTTTTTTTTTTTTTAGACAGAGTCTCACTCTATTGCCCAGGCTGGAGTGCAGTGGCATGATCTTGGCTCACTGTAACCTCTGCCTCCCAGGTTCAAGCGATTCTCCTGCTTCAGGCTTCTGAGTAGCTGGAACTATAGGTACACACCACCATGCCTGGCTAATTTTTTTGTATTTTTAGTAGAGACAGGGTTTCACCATGTTAGTCAGGCTGGTCTTGAACTCCTGACCTCAGGTGATCCGTCTGCCTCTGCCTCCCAAAGTGCTGGGATTACAGGAGTGAGCCACCGCACCTGGCCTAAACAAGTCTCTCTCTCTAAAAGGCAATCATTTTCCTAGGCCCCTTCCTGGGAGTCAGAAATATTTGGAACTTAGCAGTGAACTTTAAATAGTGAGATTTTTGGTGAAAACCTCTCTCTCAAACTGTTGAAGGGAGTTAGAGTAAATCCCATGCAGCAACTACCTCAGGCTTGGGCCTCTGGGGGAGGCTTTGGAACAAAGCTGAAAAAAGCTCTTACCTCCAAAGTAGCCATGCTGACTGTGAACACAGGAGCGTGGCTTTATTTTCTTTCAAACCCTGATCATTTGTCCGTTGTTTTTGTTTTGTTTTGTTTTTGTTTGTTTGGTTTTTTTGGGGGCGGGGACAAAGTCTCGCTCTATCGCCCAGGCGCAATCTCGGCTCACTGCAACCTCCACCTCCCAGGTTCAAGTGATTTTCCTGCCTCAGCCTCCCTAGTAGCTGGGATTACAGGCATGCGTCACTACGCCTGGCTAATTTTGTATTTTTAGTAGAGACGGGGTTTTGCCATGTTGATCAGGCTGGTCTTGAAGTCCTGACCTCAGGTGATCCACCCGCCTCGGCCTCCCAAAGTGCTGGGATTATAGGCATGAGCCACTGCGCCCGGCCCCATTTGTCTTTTTGAAAATGAAAGTCTAAGTCTCCATACTCCTGCCACCATCCAGGATTCTGTTCCTATGCTTCTTGTTTTTTTCTGCGACTGTGCTCAGTTATTTCATCCACTTGGGTTGCTGCTGCTGCTTTGGTGGTTGTTATAAAGTTAAGGGGTACAAGTATAGTTTTGTTACATAGATACATTGCTTAGTGGCAAAGTCTGGACTTTTAGTGTAACCATCACCCAATACGAAAACCTCTCTGGAAAATAGTATGGAAATTTCTCAAAGAACTAAAAATAGAACTACTATTCAATCCAGCAGTCTCACTGCTAGGTATCTACCCAAAGGAAAAGAAATCATTATATCGAGTAGATATTTGCACTCATATGTTTATTGCAGCACTATTCACAACAGCAGAGAGATGATATCAACCCAAGCATCCATCAATGGATGCCTGCATTTAAAAAAAAGTGGGATACGCATACACACACACAGTGGAATACTGTTTAGTGATTAAAAAGAATGAAAGCGTGTCTTTTGTAGTAATGTGGATGGATTGGAGGCCATTATCTTAAATGAGACAACTCAGAAACAAAATCAAATACCACATGTTCTCACTTAGTGGGAGCTGAATAATGTGTCCACATGGACATAGAGTGTAGAATAATAGACACTGGAGATTCAGAAGGGTTGGATGGAGCTGAGGGATGAGAAATTACTTAATGAGGACAATGTGCCTTATTCGAGGGATATGGCAAACTCTCTGACGGTTACCTCTAAACCCAGCCTCCTTCTCTGCCTACAGCCTTGAGTTTTCCAATTGCCTTTTGGCAAGCAGTGCGGATGTTAAAAGAGACCCACAGATCAGCTAGGTATCTACAAGAAAAGCGACTAAATATTGACAGAGATGGTGGATCCCATAGGAGACTGGGATCAAGCAGGAGAAGCACCTTGTAGCGTTAATTGGGGGCAGAGAGGGTATGAGTGAATATGAAAAGCTGGGTCAGGACCTTCCGTGCTCCCACAAACACCTTCCTTGACTTGTGTGCCTAGGGGAAACCTTTAATGAGATGTTTTTCATTGCACTTATCACTCTGAACTTGAAGAAAGAACCTCAGTCGAGATAAAGAGCAAATATCTGCCTCTTAGAAGAGGGGTGGCCAAAGAAAAATATGTTCAGCTGAAACTGCATTCTCACACGAAGGCAAGAAGATGAAAATCCTCTTCCTGCTCCCACCAGGAAACCACAGTTACTCAAGAGTTTGTTCCTGACGCTCTTGCTCCTCACAGTCCCTGTGGCTGTGCTTTTCCTTGGCTAGATAGGATATGACCCTCACCTTTTCCCACTGAAGGCGTCTCGAAAACCTATGAAGCTCATTTAAACCAAAACACTAAGGAGTGAACAGCTGGTAGTTCTGATAAAATTTGACATTTGACCCTGAAAAATCAATAGGAAAGAAATCAGAAAGCATTGCCAACTTCAAGCCTCAAGTTTGAATTGCATTTGGCTGCTTATAATGGAGAATTGGCTATAGTGGCTTAAACAAATGAGAAATTTAATCTCACACAGAAAAGAAGTCCAAAGATAGCTCAGCTGGGGCCAATATTGTTCCTTGTTAGAAAGCCTCATTCCTTTGTCTTTATTTATTTATTTTTCGAGACCGAGTCTGGCTCTGTGGCCCAGGCTGGAGTGCAATGGCACAATCTCGGTGCTCGCTGCAACCTCTGCCTCCCGGGCTCAAGCGACTCTCCTGCCTCAGCCTCCTGAGTAGCTGGGATTACAGGTGCCCACCACCTTGCCCAGCTAATTTTTGTATTTTTTTTTTTTAGTAGAGACAGGGTTTCACCGCATTGGCCGGGCTGGTCTGGAACTCCTGACCTCAAGTAATCCACCCGCCTCGGCCTCTCAAAGTGCTGGGATTACAGGTGTGAGCCACCATGCCCAGCCTCATTCCTTTGTCTTCATATCCTCAACATTGCCTTCCATCTTTGAAGTTACTTTATGATATAATTAGCCAATTAGAGTTCCATCCATCATATTTTCATTCCAGACAGGAAGTAGGAAATCAACAGGAGAAAGGCAAAAGGCACCTTCAGCTATCTGATCCCTTCCTAGAGATTTATTTCCAGGAGGCCCATCCAACAACTTCTGCATTCATCGTATTGATCAGAACTTAGTTACATAGCTGTAGCTCAAGGGAAGCTGGGTAATGTGATCTTTAGCAGGGCACAGTGCCACCCTGAACAAAATGGGGTTTGTTACTATGGAAGAAGAGGAGAATGAGTATTGGGCAGACAACCAGCAATGCCAGCTATATAAAGGAGGGGCTGCTTGAATCTGAAAACAAGAGAGATTAGATAAGAATGTCCCTGAGACTGGAACCAAGGGCAGTAAGGAATTCAGGAGATAAGAGAAGGATCCCAAAGTGATCTTGGCCTCATGAGTCTTTATATTTCTTAGCCTGGTGCTCCTCACGAATGGGTAGGAGGTACAGGCTACCCACAATTCAGTCTGATGTCCTAGAGCTTAGGGAACTGGCTTTTGGTAGCTGTTACCCTACATGGGGCAAGAGGCATCAGGCTTTTCAGACCATTTTCAGGCGCAAATTTTTTTACCTTAAGAAAGACAATAGTTTAACTTGTGTCACTCTGATATTGCGATATAATAAATACGTATTTGCTCTTCATCCCTGCTTCCTGGCACAGAGCTCCTAAAACTCATGGAATTTCCTGAGGGAAAGGGGTGAAAGGAGCATCTTCTGTTATTCATAATAAGCCCCTTTCGACCATACCTGAGTTTATTCTAATGAGGTGACTCTTGGAGAATGGAGACTGGCTGCCAGATGTACCAGCTCTGCAGTTAGAGGGTTGGGACCCTGAGCCCCACCACCATTTACCCTCCCCTAACCTCTGGGGAGAGGAGAGGGGCTGCATATTGAGTTTAATAACCAGTGGCCAGTGGTTTCACCAATCATGCCTAGATAATGGAGCCACCACAGAACAAAACCCTAAGCTATGGGGTTTGGAGACGTCCACGTTGCTGAACACACGAAGGTTTTGGGAAGGTGGTGTGTCTGGAGAAGGCATGAAAGCTCCCTGCCTCTTCCCCCATACCTTGTCCTATACATTTCTTTCATTCGGCTATTCCTTGGTTGTGTCCTTTATAATAAACTGGTAATAGTAAATCCAGTATTTTCCTGAGTTCTGTGAGCTGCTCTAGCAAATTATTGAACCCAGTGAAGGGGTTGGTTGTAGCCAATTGGTCAGAAGTACAGGTCACAACCTGGGACTTGAGACCGGCATCTGAAGTGAGGGGCAGGCTTGTGGGTCTGAGCCCTTAGCCTGTGGGGTCTGCACTAACTCCAGGTAGTTAGTGTCATATTTGAAGTGTAGGTCATTCAGTCAGTGTCTGAAGAGTTGAAGAATTGTTTTATGTGAGAAAAACCCCACATGTTTGATGTCAGAAGTGCTGAGCAGAGAAACAGTGGGGGGGTTTTTTTGTGTGTTTGTTTCAGTTAGTTTCATGTCTCTGTAGACATTTGAAAATGGCAACTTACCCAGCCCTTGGAAGTATAATTTAATTTGAATATGTAAGCTACTTCACTGCGAGACAGCTTATAGAAAGGACTGAATTCCTGAAACTGCAGTTCAGCCTTCTTGGTGCTACTGCAAAATTTCTTAACTAGTCTATTTTTTTTTATGAATAATGCTTATTTATAGGGAATCTTCAAACCATTTTAGAGGGCATAGATAAGGATAATTGATCTCTGCTTATACACTTCAAATCACAGTGAAAAACATACTATCTTACAAAATTTCATTGACAAAACTGGCTTTAAAGGAAAAGGAGTGAGACGTGAACTGTTGAGAGTGCTCAGAATTTCAGAGGTTTGACAATGACAAATGTCAAGGACAAGGTTAGATGTCATAGCGACCAAGACTTGCCTACCTTTGCTAGCCTTATATATTAAGGGAAGCATCTCCCAAAACTTAGAGCTTAACCTTAATCTACTAATCAGTTTAAAGAAAAAACATAACCTACTTTTGACCATTTTGAAATGTTGATATCTGACATCAGTTTGCGAAGGTAATTCTTGAATCCTTTGGCAGATGGAAATAATTATCGTAGATCCTTCAAGAAATCTACTGTCATTATGTGCCTATATCTAAATGTTTAAGGAATATATTGCTATTTAGTCTCCCTGATTATTGTTTTCATATGAGAATGCAGTATGATCTGGATAAATGCTTGTCGCCAGTGTTGGTATAATTTTCAGGGTGTGAATACTTTAATCCCTACTGATTTTCAAATGCCTATTCATTTACTTTTGGACCCAGATCTAACTGGCTGAAAAGCCCTGATGCTGATTCTGACCAGCTCTTCCGCATGGTGGCAGAAGTCTTCATCCTGTGGTGTAAATCTCACGTAAGAACACATTTGGGCCCTGGGTTTAGAATGGCTGTGAAAGCTGCAGACCTTGGAAAACTGTTGATGATAAAAAGTCAAATGCTGTAAAATATTCGAAGAGATGTATTCTGAGCCATATGTGAGGACCATGACCCATGACCCTGCCTCAGGAGGTCCTGAGAACATGCGCCCAAGATGGTTGGGTTACAGCTTGACTTTATACACTGCAGCGGGACAGAAGTTACTGACAGAGGTGTAAATCAATAAATGTAAAGTATACCTTGGTTCAGCCCGGAAAGGCAAGACATCTTAACAGGAGTAGGTAGTGGGCGTCCGGGTCATAGGTGGATTCAAAGATTTTCTGATTGACAGTTGTCAATCAGAAAGAGTTATTATCTAAAAACCTGGAATCAATACAAACAGTGTCTGAGTTAAGACAAAGGATTGTGGAGCCCAACATTCTTATTATGTAGATGAAGTCTCCTGCGTGGCTACCCATAGAGACAACAGCTGACAAATGTTTCATATTCAGACATTTCCAAGGTGCTAGACTCTCATTTAATCTCTTGAAGATCAGGAAAAGACCTGGAAAGGGAAGGGTATTCTTTATAGAATGTGAATTTTCCCCACAGGAGAGACAGCTATGCAGAGCGTTTTCAAAATATGTCAAATAAATATATTTTGGGGTAAAATATTTTTATTTCCTTCAGGGCCTACTGTCTGTCTGGTGATGCTATACTAGAGTCAGGTTGGAATTTGGTGTCTTATTGCTACCAAGAGGATTCTGTCAGTCTTAAGATCTCTATTTTAATGTTAATGCTGGTCATATGCCTAAACTCTAAAAGGGAGAGGGTATAGTGAGACATGCCTGACCCCCTCTTCCCATCACGGATGAATCAGGTGTCTTTGGAATCAGCTTGGCTGAGAGGAGGGGTCTATTCAATTACATGGGGAGCTTAGAATCTTATTTTTGGTTTACAGAACTTTCTTGTAATGTTTGGTTTTTCAATTCTTTCCCACTTAGAACTTCAAGAGGGAAGAGCAAAATTTTGTGATTCAGAATGAAATTAATAATTTGGCATTTTTAACTGGAGACAGCAAAAGCAAGATGTCAAAAGTAAGTCCTTAGAAATCAATTCCAAAAACTCTTCAACCTTAACCTCAGCCATGACTTGGATCTATTTCATATTTTCTGGGGATTAACACTGTGCTGCATTTAGGTCAAACTATATAACCAACAGTCTCTGCTGCTGTTTCTTTGAGAACGAGCCAGAAGAAACTGCTCTCAAATAAGCGTGGTCATCACATTTTATGAATAAATAGCTGCTTGTATGTCAAAAAGCTTAAGTTTCACGACTTGCCTAAGGCATTTGAGAGGTCTCCAAAACAAAAGCTGCTGTTAGTGGTTTTAAAATAGAACTACTTCCCGTGTAGTGAGGATACAGAAATACACATGCCTAGAGCCACCTTTTGATAGCTAGGAAAAAATTACCTTGCTTTGTAGATTTTGACAGCACGTACTCTTACATCATGCTTGTTTTCCTCCTATCTGTAATATTCAATACCTGTTGTATTTCAGCTGTGTTGATCTCTTAATGCCTTCTGTTTCTTTTTCATGACAATTGTACTCAGAAAGCCAAACATTTGTCCATTTCCTTAAGGAGATGTTTGAGAAAGGGCATATCAGACCTCTGTCTGAAGAAGGAGTAACCTAGAGAGAGAGCATAGCAGGAATACAAGTGGCACAACTTAGCCTCCCAGCTCCTCTTACGTCAGCTCTGCACACGGAGGCTTCTTTATTTTGATTTAAGAGACTTCTCAGACATACTCCAAGTGTACATTCAAAATCAAAGCCTACTTAAATGTGATGTTTCTTACCCTTGACTCCGTATCCCCGAGAAATGTGCCTCAATGAGGGTTGATTTTATATGTCAAGTGTGAGTGACATGTAATACCTGAGATGTGCATCTCTCTCATTGCTGGTACAGTGCTGCCCTTGAGGAACATCAAGGTGGAGTGTGCATGGGGACCCTCAGAAGTAAAAGTCAGCTCTGGAAAGATGAGAATCATGGGTTTGTAACAAAGCCCTTGGGCATCTTTCCAAATAACCATTTGGGATGGAGGTCTCATATATAAGCTGCAGACAAGGGGCTGGTATGACACCGAAAACGAAAACTTTAGCACCTGGAGCTCCAGCAAGCATAGCTAACTCTGGTCAGTTGCAATCATTCTGAGCTTTCTGTTGCCTTTATTTATGTTGGCACATTTCTTCCAACATGCAGAAGTTGACTGTTAGAGTTTATAATATACTCTATACACTTTTAGTATGCATTACTTGATGAAGTTTGACAGACAAAATTACGTACACACAAAATAGAGCAATCATCTTCATGAGGAATCTTTGCTGCAGAGGGATCCTTTGTACTTTAGTTTTATTTGATTTTCCAAAATTCATTTTGCATTTGTCTTTTGGTAAACACATCTACTGTCATATGATGTAGATGAGGTTGGGTTTTTTCACATCCACCTTTCTGGGAGAGCTAGCTTATCTTAAGTTGCCTCTGCAGGTCTTCTGACAGGTATCACAGCCCCTTCTTTGACTCACCTACCTACAGAAAGTCAATAAATCCCAGACAGATTCCATACTATCTTTTTTTTTTTTTTTTAATTTTTTGAGATGGAGTCTCACTCTGTTGCCCAACTGGAGTGCAGTGGCATGATCTCAGCTCTCGGTGACCTCCGCCTCCCAGGTTCAAGCAATTCTCCTGCCTCAGCCTCCCAAATAGTTGGAGCTACAGGCAGGCACATGTCACCACACCCAACTAATTTTTGTATTTTTAGTAGAGATGTGGAGTTTCGCCATGTTGGCCAGGCTGGTCTCGAACTCCTGACCTCAAGTGATCCACCTGCCTTGTCCTCTCAGAGTGCTGGGATTACAGGCATGAGCCACAGCTCCTGGCCCGATCTTCAAATTAGGGTAGATTCAATGGCTCAGGACTGAACCAGATTGTCAGGGAACGATCCTAAAGGAATGGAAATGACTCTGATACCAGGACTTGGATCCTGGATGAGCAGAAATGGCAAAGACATCTCAAACCTCTGGTAATGAATGAATGCTGAAGGTCCTTGGGTTTACATTTGGAAAAAGATGAGATAACAGAAAATGGCATTTCAAAACCTACCTACTAACAAACTAACCTGACATTTTGTTCATTCACATCACCGAATGAGGAAAAGGGGGTGTTTGTTTCTTGACAAAGGATGGTCATTTTCAGAAGGTGGGCCTCTTCCTTGCTGGTCCGGTTAGTCTGTAGAGGCAAAGTCTTTTGTTTCATTTCTATTGTTATCATATGCCAATTATTTCTGAGCCAGATGGGATAGGGTCAAAATTACAATGTAATGAATGGAAGACAGGACACTCCCTAGATGTTGAATACTATTTGCCATGGTCCTCAGGGTAACAAGTGTTCATGTTGTTCCTGTTGCCTGAGTTGGACACAGTGTAGTGGTAAATACATCAGAACGTGAAAGGAAGCTAAGTCTTCCCCCGGCCCAGCTGTTGGCTGGAGCTACACCTTGCATCATTCACTTAACTCCTCTGGGTCCCAGTTTTCCAATCTGCAGAATGGGGTTGAGCTCACTACCTGACTTCTCCCAGCTCTACTAAGATGTTCTGATTTAAAGTCAGTTTCAACAGTATCTCTAGGATAGAATAATATTTGAGAAATGTGGTACATTATTTCAGACAGAGAGATACCATGCCTCCAATAAGCAGTAACTCATAGCCATTTCTGGTATTTTTTGGATGTCGAACTACATACTGAGGGGTTAGGGGAGGAATATTCTTCCTCATCAGTTGACTCCCTATTGCATCTGCCTTCCCGCAATTAGATGTTCTTTCTACTACCTGATCTGAACAGCGACCTGTATTTGCTTTTATCTCCACTCTTAACTGAATTCTGGTGGTGTAAAAATGAAGTTAGCCTCAGTGCATATGGCAGGCTTTGTGGAGCTATGTGTATGTGAACGCCCTATGCCACACACACCACATATGCCATTGCGAATGGAAAGGCAGTGGAGAAAATATACAGTGAGCCTTGCTGTTACTACTTGATGAGTCGAAGGTCAGTTCAAAGATAACGTTATTTTTCTGGGGCAGTCAAAGCAGATTTTGCTTGTGAGAGCTCATTGTATATTTTGTGTATATAACACCAGTTTGCGAATGTATGTTAAGCTAAATGTAACTAAGCTGAGCAGGTGTTTTTTGTTTGGTTTTGAAACTTCTTTTGTTTCTGGAAAAATGACAGCAGCTTCCTCGGAAGGGAATGGTAAGTTACAGTGTGTTCAGCCCAAGAAACGCCAATTCCTTGACCAAGGTTATAAACAAATAAAATAAAGTGTCGTGATGCAGGAAATATTAGAGTGCCTCATAGTCCAGAGCCACTCCACTCTGTGAAGCATGATTTCAGTGGATCGAAAAAGGACAGGAAATACTTTAGAAGCTATCTTTGAGTTTTTCAAGGGCATTCACACTTACATGTGTGAGTGAATTTTCTTGCTCATTCTCCCTCTTTCATTCCCTCCCCTACCACTTTTCTCTTTTTTTTTGTTTTGAGAGGGAGTCTCGCTCTGTCGCCCAGGCTG
>NW_012103665.1:835458-853377 GCF_000951045.1 Mandrillus leucophaeus | reverse complement strand
CCGCCACCTCGCCCAGCTAATTTTTTGTATTTTTAGTAGAGACGGGGTTTCACCGTGTTAGCCAGGATGGTCTCAATCTCCTGACCTCATGATCTGCTCACCTCAGCCTCCCAAAGTGCTGGGATTACAGGCGTGAGCCACCGCACCCGGCCTTCCCTTTTGTTTTTATTCCCTTTGTTCTTGCACTTCTGCTGTGTACTCACAGGCATGTGTGCGTACGCTGTCTCTCTCTCATAAACGTGCACACGGAAACACACACTCATCCTCTTCCTCTCCCCTCCCCACCCCCCACCGTTTCAGCCTTCCCCTTTTCTACCCCCTTCCCCTCCCTTCTCTCCACCTCTGCCTCTTTCCACCATTTCTTCCTTCCCTCCTGCCCTCCTCTCACTCTATCTCTTGCTTCTCATTCTCAGACTGACTGACAGAAAGTCTTCTTTTCCTCTGTCTAATGTTGGGTTGACTTGTCATTGCTTCAGTTACCTTCTCAGTGGGACAAGAGCTTCCCATGGCCCGGGCTTGCCTTTGTTCAGAATTCTGCCTGACACCGGCTCTCCCTGTGCCGTCCCCTTGTGATGTGTCCCCAAAGTCACTTACCCCACAAAAGCCTGTGTCTGTCTTTTAAGTTCTACACACAAAATCAACTGTCTGATTATAAGCTAACTACTGGTGATAGTTTATGATGTAAGCGTGGGGAGATGAAACGATTTTGAAGGTATAGGAATCTGTAAATTCCTATTAAGAAAATAAAACATGGGCCGGTGTGGTGGCTCATACCTGTAATCCCAGTACTTTAGGAAGCTAAGGACGGAGGATCACTTGAGGCCAAGACTTCACTAAGAGCCTGGGCAACATAGTGAAACCCTGTCTCTTAAGAAAAAAAAAAGGAAGAAAGTGAAAGAAAATAAAATGTTTCTACCACCAATTTTTTAAAAGCATTTCATTAGAAAATTGCAGTGAGTTAACTAATCTTAGCAATATGTGACAGAACAAATAAAATTAGAATCTGTAGCCCCAACCAAAGGTATGTTTAAAGGTTGTAGCACAAGAAGGGAAATGCTGTATCTTTTAGGTTTTTTGGTGATGGTGAATTACTTTGGCTATTCCTGGAGTACTTTCTGTTAATAAATCTTCCTTTTTCTTTTCTTTTCTTTTTTTTTTTTTAAGACACGGTGTCCCTCTGTTGCCCAGTCTGGAGTGCAGTGGTGTGATCGTAGCTCACTGCAACCTCGAACTCTTGAGCTCAAGTGATCCTCCTGCCTCAGCATCCCTAGTAGCTGGGACTATAGCACACACCACCACACCCAGCTGAATTTTTTTTTTTTTTTTTTTTTTTTTGGTAAAGACAGTGGCTGTGTTGCCCAGGCTGGTCTCAAATTCCTAGCTTCAAGTGATCTTCCCACCTCGGCCTCCCAAAATTCTGGGATTACAGGCATGAGCTAGTGTGTCTGGCCTACGCTACCTTCTTTTAACATAAGCGAAAGCATTGCCCCTTAGCTCAGTTCTCCCCTCTCTGTAGCCACAGATGTGCTGGACTTGCTAATGTGGTGGGTAGAAGGAAGAAAGAAAATTGGGCTCTTTGGTTACGTGACCGATTGTCTATAGCCCACCCAGCTGAAAGGAGGGAGGTAGAAGGGCAGAGACTTCAGATTTGGCCACCTACAAGAACACTCTAGATCTAAAGACCAGCCTGGGTCGGGTCTGAGTGCCACACACTCTGGAGGGCTGCTTCCGGGTTGACCTTACCTGAGAAGTAGATTGCTCGGTCTGGATGTAAGTCCTTTGACCAAATTAACCTCCATCCTAACCTCCCACTCGCTCTTCATGCCATGCTCAACTGGCTTCCAGAAGCATTGAGTTTCTGTTGTGTTGGCTGAGAAATGGGGGCTGAGAAGCTGTAACTAACATATAGTGCCTTATGCCTTAGAGCCCTGCTTTTACTGACTGACTCTTCTCCTTGTTTCTTTTCTTTTGTCTTTCCACACAGGCCATGCAAGTAAAGGTACAGGTCAAATGCATGACGTGTCTTTTCTGTCCTAGTATTAGAGATGCCAGGCTCTGGCCCCCTCTGCACTGTGATCACCATGGGGGTGGTACAGAATGGATTTTCCCGCCTGGAGGTCCCCCAGGCCTGCTCCAGGGAAGACAACTGCCTGTCAAAGAGTGAATGTAGGCCTACCCACCCTTGGAATGGGGAAGCCGGGGAAGCCAGCCAAGCCTCACCCTAACCGAGGTCTCCTTGCTATCTCTGCTCCCTTCTCCAGCTGCCCTCTCGGCAGCCACCACACTAACAGAGATAGGGATGACTGACAGGGCCTGAGAACCCACGACTCCTCATGGTGCTACCCAGGGTCAGAGTCCTATTTTTTTATTAGTGGTCTCAGCCCTTTCACACTGTAGATGTCCTGCCTCCTGTATAAGGCTCCCATGATTCAAAGAGAGTCTTCCAAAGACTACCCTGAGAGAATTTCCCAGTTACAGTTTCAGGTTATAACTGAACATTTTCTCTTCCTCTTAATTAATGTGTGTCAGCTGCCATTCTCCCAAACCCTCCGCTCTACACTAGGCAGTGAAGAAGTGGAGATGCACAGGAACCAGGGCACATGCAGCTCTTAGTTAGGAAAGGAAGATGGAGCCCAGGCGAGATAGACTTGCATCTGCATAGCTCAGAGGCTTACTTGCTGTGTGATCTTGGAAAACTTGCTTAACTTCCCTGAGCAATCCCAGTCTCATTTACAAAACTGGTTAATATTTCAGGGGTTTGGGGAGGATCATAGATGTTTTATGTAGCAGGCACATTGGAGTCATATTGCATGTGCAGCATTTATGGTTAGAAGAACATGAGATCGGCCCAATCAAATAGAGAGTGAGCAGGAAATAATTTAGATTGTGTAATCAAATCCACATAGTCACCCTTTTGAGCATATTTGTTCGATTGCATACTGTGTATTACCATTTATATTTTACATGTATATATACGTGAGATCACATAGTTATCTACACGTAACAAGGTTCTATGTTTTATGGATGATTTGAAACATTTTCAAGGGTAATGTAGACTATAAATGAGTTTTGCCCTGAGTCGCAACCTTTAGAATTTGAAACCTGGTGGTAGAATGGTGAGGAGCTCCGCGAGCACTCAGCCAATGATAGTCGGCACACGCACAGTCTGTGTGTGAGGCAGCTTTCCCTTCCTGCTGTTTTCTGGAACACCAGGAGCCTCCTTCTCTTAACCCCATTTCTTTCCCTCCGTTTATATTTCTTACTGCCCCTCCCACTGCTGTCCAGGGGCTGACTGGTGTTTTGGAGCACTGGACACAAGGTACCCCTGCAACCAATAGAATTTTCTGGCAATGTTTGGCCAGACTGGGGTTCTGCTGGCCAGGGATTTTGCTGTGGTTTTGGTGATACTGTGATGCAATCACCTGAAAGTGCAGCCACCACAAGTGCTGAAAGAATGGACACTGTTCTTGAGAGTGTCCATTAATAATTTTGAAACTCTTTTGCCCTTTGGAAAGCAATGTAAAGAGATTAGTCCCAACACAGTGTTAATTCTGACCCTACTCTTCTCTTCCAAAAGCCTTTTCCCATAAAATGAATTCTGCCCAAGCCTGGGAGGACCAGGTCTTGTATGCCAGTTCCAGGGCAGGCATCTGGCGTGCTCCCAGAGCCCTGTATCTGTATGCCATGATAAACCACAGTGCTGCCCCCTCATTGCTGCAAGCTCTCCATGGCACCTCATAGCACAAAACTTCCTTCTTTCCTGGAGTCCCTGACTTGCTTCTGGCTACCCAGCCTCCCCACTTCCCGCAGGTGCCCACTGAGGCCCAGTCCTGCAAGCACATACCACATGAGTGGCTCTGCTTCTCTGGAACCTGGAATCATGAAAACTGAGTCACCGCAGAGCCTCGTCTCCTTGAATCCACCTGGACCCACCATGTGATTTCCCTGTGCTGGAGATGCTGAGGGTTCTCAGTGGGTTGCCTAGGGCTGCTATTGTGGCATAGCCCAGTGCATTGGATTCCTCTCTTTTTTTTTTTTTCAACGTTTTTTTGTTGTTGTTGTTGAGACTGAGTCTTGCTCTGTTGCCCAGGCTGGAGTGCAATGGCGTGATCGCATCTCACTGCAACCTCCGCCTCCTGGGTTCAAGCGATTCTCCTGCCTCAGCCTCCCGAGTAGCTGGGATTACAGGCATGCACCACCACACCCACTAACTTTTGTATGTTTAGTAGAGATGGCGTTTTGCCATGTTACCCAGGCTGGTCTCAAACTCCTGACCTCAGTTGATCCACCCGCCTCGGCCTCCCAAAGTGCTGGAATTACAGGTGTGAGCCCCCGCACCTGGCCTGGATTCCTCTCTTAAACCCACAACTTCACTGAGTGAACTCTCTCTGAAAAGGATGAGAAGGCATAAGCCAAAGATGGGTACGAGCTTCCATGGATTGAGGAGTTCCTTTCTTTCATATCTGCAGTGTTTCTCCTAACTTTCCTTCAGCTGGATTCCAAAGCAGCCCTACTTTTAGATTTTCCTTTTCCTGTAAGAATTTGCATTGGCTCGTGGTGGGGAGGCTACGTGAGGTGCTCCAAAACACCAGCTTCAGCTTTGGAAACACAGAGCAATTATTCTGTGCTGGATGCTCTTTCACATTTTTAGTGATTCCCCAGCATCAGAATTCTCAGAACTGTTCTGGGGCCATTTTTGTCAGTTACCAAATCATTCTTTTTGTAGAACACCAGTTTACTTGTTCAGTCCAGAAGTGAGTGAGCAAAGACCATAGGCATCTGTGATGTGTGTGTAGTTATGTGGTTCTGTGTGCATGCGCAGAAGGAGAAGGCTCAGGGTTATGGCTGGTCTTTTATGGCTACCTAATTCGTCTTTGTTCAACACACTCTTTTCACTGTCCTTTGAAGTGTAGTAAGGCCCAGCCTATATCAACAGGGCCACAAGGAGGCAGGCTGCCTCTGACAGGAGGCCGTTCCTTTGGGAGAATCACTGAGCCCCTCTCTGTTTATTTCAACATCATCTCCTAGTCTGGAGGACAAGACCAGGAGCGGAAGAAGACAAAGCGGCGGGGAGACTTGTATTCCATCCAGACCTCCCTCATCGTGGCTGCACTCAAGAAAATGCTGCCCATTGGTTTGAATATGTGTACTCCAGGCGACCAGGAGCTGATCTCCCTCGCAAAATCGCGATACGGCCATGTAAGCTGCCTGTCTGCCTGGGCTGAATGTGTGATCCAGGTGGTGTCGTGATAGGCGTTCGGCCCCTGAAGGGTTAGTCCTCCTCCTCTGGAGGGGCGGGGAGCAGATGAGCAGAAACTAATGTGTATGGAGGCAACATGCCCTCATCTTTAATACTGGTTTGGAAGTCAGTGTGTGCCCAATGGGACAAATCTCTGTAATGTTTTTCTTTCATTCTTCTAATAAAGATCCCAGCAAAACTGTGCCTTGACTCTCCACACATCCCCGTATGCTACTTGACAGTTCCATGGTGATCTCCAGGAATAAAATGTGACATCTCTTTCCACAGAGGGACACAGATGAAGAGGTCAGAGAACATCTGCGGAACAACTTGCACTTGCAGGAAAAGGTGATGACTCGGGACGGCAGCGAGAACTTACATGGGCTTTCCTTCCGGCTGGAAGCTTCTGGCTTTTCACTTCCTTTACTCATGCTTCTTATAGGTTCCAAAAACAGTTTTGGGGTATTTGTGTTTAATTGGTAGGACTAGCTCTCTCTTTTTATAATTATTGTTTTCAAAATTGACTGGTACATAAACCGCCCTTAATTTTGGGGTTGTTTTGCCCTTAATGTTTGTGCTTAGCTATTACAAAGAGGATGCAAAGAGGCGTCCAATGAAGCATCTATTCCAATTTCCCGTTATGTGAATGTCAGGCCACAGCAGCGGGGTGGAGATTAGGTCTCAGAATTTACTGACCGTAAGTCTTGTTAAACAGTGCAGTGGACACCTGGGGGAAGTTTTAGCACCTCCTGCTCTAAAGAGATTTTGAAACAAAATACTTTTGTGTCTAGTTGGTACAATAAAAAGATATAATTTTAATTTTAAAGGCTATTTGAGATGTTTTAAAGCCTGTGAATCTGAATTACTCTTTCCTCAAATACATTATGCCCTGAGATAGAGAACTAAGCCAACACAGAAAGTATTTCCTTTCTACCCCAAACACATAGGAATGGTGGATAAAATATACTAGGAAAAAAAAAAAAAAAGGCCATAAAAAGAATTCTCAAGAGCCGGAAAAAAAAAAAATCTTAGGGGCTTGGTTTTTTAATAATTGTAAAGGAAGAGGAGTGTGGGACCTAATTACCCTAATTACCCACACTATGCATAAATACAGAGCAAGAAACTTCCATAAAGTTAGCCTTGAACCAGTAAAACCCACAAATATTCCACAGAGAAACCCGTTAAACCACTTGGAGAGCCCCCATCTCCTAAAATATAAGCTGAGATGCCAATAGGTAAAATTCCTCCTGAAGACAAGCTCATATTCTTTTTAAATTACAAAGAGCACATCAGGAAATCTATTAGAAAGTCAGCATATGAAACAAAGAGAAGAATTCAACCATAAGGAGCTATTGAAAGAGACATCAATGTAAATATAATTAAAACATTTAAAGAGATACAAAGGAAGTAATCGAACCCATAAAGCAATAATTGGATGCTATATTTTTAAAAAGGAGAAGGGGAGATGGGTTTGAAAAAAGACTTTATAGTCATTATAAAAGTAAAAAGTAATCAAAGTAATCGTTGAAATTAAAAACCTAATGGTTAAAAATAGGCTACACATAGCTGAAATAAGAATTCATAAATTAGAAGAGTGCTTTAAGGAAATCATCCAAAATGCAACACAGAGAGATGACGAGATAGAAAATATGACAGAAGCATTAAGAGACGTAGGAGTTAGAATGAGAAGTTCCTATACAGTATCTATAGTGTTCCAGAAGATAACTGAGAAAATAAAAGTGAAGCCATAATAGAAGGAGAGTCTTGACTCCTATGGAACCATGGTAGGACCAGAAGGCTTCTTCAGTATAAGAGGTACAGGAAATTCCTCATCTTAGGAGTATGCTTCAATTTTCAGTCTGATGACCCAGCTGTAAAATGGCAGCTGAACCTCTACAAGGATGTTCTGAAGAGTGAAGAACCTTTCAATCCGGAAAAGACAGTGGAGCGTGTACAGAGAATTTCAGCAGCTGTCTTCCACCTGGAACAGGTAAGGAGCATCTGCCCTGAGGAATGGGGAAGCAGAAACACCCTGGACAGTACAAAGCTCCTCTCCACACTCAGCTGTCAGGTACAAGTGCCCTCATAAGACTGAGAAAACAAGGACCAAGGATCATCCCGGATCACCCCCACGTGCCATCTCGATGCCCTGTGATAGCAGACCTCTCCATTATTTCCCCTGCCAGTGTTTTGTGCATTCTTGCCATTAGCTCAAATGCCCTATTTAAGTCCTCTACCGTTAGTTAAGCTGCTATTAGGCAATAAATGACTAAAATTGGGAGAAAGAGGAACACCTAAGACTTTTCGCAACCAAAATATCTGCTCCTGGGTGCATTTTGCTAACTACAGTTGAGAAGCCAGAATTCTTCCAGAATGAAGAAGTCTGGGCTACAGGTGACTAGCCCCTGCCACCAGAAGATCAGCCTAATGTGCACCAACCCATGTGATCTCTTCTCAGGTGGAACAGCCTTTGAGGTCCAAGAAGGCCGTCTGGCACAAACTGCTATCAAAGCAACGGAAACGGGCAGTGGTGGCCTGCTTCAGGATGGCCCCTCTCTACAACCTGCCCAGGCAAGTATTTTGTCTTTTTTTTTTCCTGGCATGTAAGCCAGTGATGGGAATGGAGGTATCCTCCCACAGCTGTGCTCTCTCACTCTTAATCCAAGGAATAGAAATTGGAATCCTTGGCCTATGGAGCTAGTGCAGTCTGCATAGTATAAGGGCCTGGCTAAGACAATCAAGCATGAAAACTGAAACCAGATGAGACTCTCTAGAGCCCATTCCTGTCAGGTCCACCATCTGTACCCTAAAGTCAGCCAAGTAAGCATATGGAAGTACACTACTTTTGCTGAGGTGGGATTCTTGGTTAGCATGTAAAGGCTTCTGGAAAAAAAAGAAACTTTTCAGAAACATTTTACCCCAGATTCCATCAACAGGTCCAATAGTATTTCTCTGCTCAGGCACTTGACACTAAAATCACCATTTCCTCAGCAGGTACAGAAATGTAACTTGAACATCTTTTAGTACAGTGTACTAGCTGTCAAAATATAGAAAGGCTGGAGATGTCTCAAGAGGCTTGCCAGAGGCGCAATGCCTTTGGGTGTTTTAGCTTATACTTTGAAGTAAAATGTATTTGGAGCTTTTTCTGAAAAGTTTGGGACATATCCTTGTCAATAGAGGGACTAGTATCAGTGACAGACTGGCCCAGAGTTGACCACCCAGACTGATTCAGTGTCTTTGGTGATACGGTAACATTCCTGTCCTCAGACTCATTGCAGAGTGGGTGTGGTTGGGTCTTCAGTCAATAAAAAAGCCAGTCATTGAATATCAGCCTCCGTTTCATTGACTTATCAAATCAGGAGGGATATTCTCACTTGCTCAGGGAGAATAGGCTGACTTAGACAAGTATATACTCTGAAGCTTATGTGAATCAATGTGTTTCTTTGGAATATCAGATAAAGGGCTATTCCTATGCTTGACATTTTGTTTTCATCAAATTGTGGATCTTGGTCATCATTTGTCCAGAGTAGCCTATAACCTCATCCTGAGCCAACTGACCACCTGGGCTTTCTTAGTTAGGGTCTTTGAAGATAGTTAAGAATGATGGTCTCGGCTGGTCGCAGTGGCTCACTCCTGTAATCCTCACACTTTGGGAGGCTGAGGCGGGCGGATCACTTGAGGTCAGGAGATTGAGACCAGCCTGGCCAACATGGTGAAACCCTGTCTCTACTAAAAATACAAAAAAAACTTAGCCAAGCATGGTGGCGTGCGCCTGTAATCCCAGCTACTTGGGAGGCTGAGGCAGGAGAGTCGCTTGAACCCAGGAGGTGGAGCTTGCAGTGAGCCGAGGTCACGCCACTGCATTCCAGTCTGGGCGACAGAGTGAGACTCCATCTCAAAAAAAAAAAAAATTTAAAAAAATCAATCAGGCTTGGTGGTGGCAGCCTGTAATCCCAGCTACTCAGGAGGCCGAAGCGGGAGAATCGCTTGAACCTGGGAGGCGGGGGTTGCAGTAAACTGAGATAGCGCCATTGCACTCCAGCCCGGGCAACAGAACGAGACTGTCTTCAAAAAAAAAGAAAAAGAATCACGGTCTCTGAGACACATACCTGCTCCAACAGATCTCTTTCAAGAGAACGGATTACTATCTTTGGAAGAGAATGAGGCACCACCAAATCAAGTAGAATTCCTGAATGAAAAGATGAAAAACAAGCTCAAGCAGTCCTGGGCATTAAGGCTGCTGAAGTGCTGACAGAAAAGTGAGATTCATAGCCTGTTAGAAAAAGCAAAAGTGCATAGAATTTGTGTTTGTTTTCTGGAAGTGTCAAAACATCAGAAAGTGTTTCCTTCCCTAGCTGGTTGAGATTTCTACCTGACATTGTGCTGAGGTGGCCTCCAAAAGAGCCCAGCTCTAAAGCACATGTCTCTAGGACCAGAACAGCTAGGCAGAAATTACATCTCTCAAAAACAAGCATTTTTTTCTAAATCCACTGAAGATATTAGTATCATCCTTACGTATCTGGGCTACACTTTCGGTAGTTTTACTCTGTATGGGTAAGAGTCAGTCACATTCACTATGTCCTTCATGAAGCATGAGCGTCCCTAATCCAGTTGTTTTAGAGGAGCTGCTGTGGGTGATCTCTCCAGCATGGAGGACTGTAAGTAGATTTCATAACAACAGAGAAGCTGGTGATGGAGACAACTTCTCTTCTCCACCTTGTGATCCTCTAACTACGTAGAATCTCCCAAACTAAAGGGCTAAAGGGATTTATTTTATTATGTGGAAACTTTCTCTGATGCTAGTTTTTAAAAGAAAACTTGTATGCTTCTCTCCAGACACAAAATTAATAATTTCTTCCTGAGCACCTTTCAACAAGTTTGGCTGGAAAAGGTTAATGAAAAAACTCAGTATGACAGGCTTATACCCATTTTAATGGTAATGTAACCTGTGGAGAGACCTGCTCATTCTCTGCACGCTCCTCCTTTATTGACCATGATTTAACGTTACCATAAAAACACGAATTTGTACAATTTTCAGGAAGAATTCTGATTGGTCAGATTTGAAGAAAGATGGCAAGGGCTGTGTTCTACCAAAAACCATGACCAGGGCTTAATGACTCTGGTGTTGACTTTCGTCTTCCTCTCCTCTCCTTCCCTCCTCACCACTGTCCTCACACTTTGTAAACACTTGGCTGCTTTTGCTTTGCAGTGGCTAATACTGCCAGAAGTCAATCCTGGCTTATCGGGAGTGGCTCGTGCCAGTTATTCAGTGCACCCACATACCAGGGACATAACTCGAATCCATGAGGCACACAGAAAATATGCCAATGACGTAACGTGCTTAAACCTTGCCTTGTTACGTAGAAGCTGGAGCACCTTACCAGTGTGGTTACTTGGAGAATGAAAAGAAGCCACACTTTGGTATTTTGGTATCTCTAAGATGAAACCACTGATCATCCGTATGACTTAGATTGGATTACCTAGAAGGGTGATGAGCCTAAAGGAATACTGAAATTGCCATAGGAAGCAAATACTTCAGGACTGCTACTTGGCCTCATGATTGATTTCTCACTGGAGAGGAAATGTGATAAAGACCCTATGAAGGCCGGGCGCGGTGGCTCACGCCTGTAATCCCAGCACTTTGGGAGGCCGAGACGGGCGGATCACAAGGTGAGGAGATCGAGACCATCCTGGCTAACATAGTGAAACCCTGTCTCTACTAAAAAAATACAAAAAAAATTAGCCGGGCGTGGTGGCGGGCGCCTGTAGTCCCAGCTACTGGGGAGGCTGAGGCAGGAGAATGGCATGAACCTGGGAGGCGGAGCTTGCAGTGAGCCAAGATCGCGCCACTGTACTCCAGCCTGGGCGACAGAGCGAGACTCCGTCTCAAAAAAAAAAAAAAAAAAAAAAAAGACCCTATGAGAACAGAGTAGGATTACCGATAACTGCCATGTCTTGCTAACCACTGTCATTTTCAGAAGATGCTCTAATATTCAAGACTCGTCATGGTAGAGGGTTCTGGTTTCTTTAAAGTGAGCTCTGTGGTATGGTACTGGCTACCCTGACCAATCAGAAGATAAGAATTGTACAAAAGTCTGTCCTGCTTACTAACCATTAACTGCCCAAACTAAAAGAACAAGTTCCATGGATCGCTCTTGACCTCCCTCTCACCCCTTCCGCTCAGGCACCGCTCTATTAACCTCTTCCTCCATGGCTATCAGAGATTTTGGATAGAAACAGAGGAGTATTCCTTTGAAGAGAAACTAGTACAGGATTTGGCTGTAAGTACTGACTGCCCTGGGAGCAGATATGGGTGTGGTTGAATTTGATTTCTGAATTCACGGGTGTGGTTGTAACAGTTAAACGTTCACAAGGAATCGTGTGTATACATTTGAAAAGCACTAACTGTGTAAATGCTCAGGGGAGGCCCTGCTAATGGTTGTAGGAGCCAGAGGATGAATATTCCCTTGGAGGTGCTAATACTATCATCATCATCCTCATCGTCGCTGTTAACAACTAATATTTCTTGAAATGCGCAGCCATGTCATGGGGGGTTCATGCTAAGTGAAGTTTTGAGCACCATTGATTGCAGGAGGCCACCCCAGCCATAGCCCCACATTCCTACTCAGTAGTTCTGCTTTGGGGAAGGTGCATCTAGATACTCTTCCTGCATCTTACATTTCTATGTTTGGTCTTTCAGAAAATTTGGCATGCCTTGTCTCCAACAGACTTCATGCTCTAAAGTCACTTAAAATGACACACGAGGGGGAAACTTACTGCAGAGGTGCCACAGAGCCTCATTCTGGTTCAGAGAGAAAATAAACCGTCCTTCTCTCTGGCCAGCCTGTGGTTCTTTTTCTCCTTCTCCCACGAACCTTTTTCTCTCATCACTCACTCTCTCCGTTCATCTTGTCCTGTGTTTCTGACAGTCACTCTTTTCTGAATGTCTTTCTATCGTCCCGTCACCCTCTGTTTCTTTCCTTCTTTTTGAAAGCCTTTTCCTATTGTTTTCCTTCCCTTTGTCTTTATGTCTTTCATTCTTCTCATATATTCCTGTTGGTGAGAAAGACACTTGTTGTTTTTCTCAGTTTCTTGATGAGTGTGAAGGTGAAAATGAGCGTCATTTCAGCCCTCTACTTCCTCTGAACCACTCATACAACCCATGTAGTTCTCACCAATTTACCGAATACGGTCCACCCTGCTGGCTCTGCCACTGCTAGAAAATTCACTTTTACCTCTGACATTAGCCGCTGTTTCTCTTTCCGTGAAAGGCGATAAAGAAAAGACCTGCTAAAGGGAGAAGGGCAAGGCCTGCCGCTCCAGGATGGCAGCTCTCGGGAGCAACAAGAATTTTAGAAGCAAGAGTTAGGTTAGGAAAGAGAAATGTTTTGCTGGGTTGAATCTAGACGAGTATTAGACCCAAAATGGCCCCACTGCTTTGTAACTCTTGCCCCACCTCCATGTCGAGCCCAGCTCTTCAAACGAAATGTCAGCTGTTGGCCTGAGAGAGCCAGTCTTTCAGGTGACTGTGGGGTTTTCCTCCTGAACTCAGGTGCCCAGAGCTTGCATGAGAGGTCAGCTGATTGGGATCCGTAGCTATTCCCTTTATGGGCAGCCTTTTGCTTTTTATTTTGTTTTAACCTGGAATTGGAATGTTTCTTTGATTGGCTGTAAAAATAAAAAATACATATACATATATACACATATATCTCAAACTTCGCACCTTTAGGGCTTCTATCCTGAAATAAATAGATGACGTAGTGGTTTTGTTTTGTGCTTTAGTCTGATGCATTCTATGCCTTGCGCTTTACCTTCTCTTTGTTCGCATGCAGTCACGTGGCACGAGATTAAATTCATGCCTAAAACCTATCTGTGTTGGTTTGTGTAGAAATCTCCAAAGGTGGAAGAGGAGGAGGAGGAAGAGTCCGAAAAACAACCTGACCCACTGCATCAGATCATTCTGTATTTTAGCCGCAACGCTCTCACGGAGAGGAGGTCAGAACCACCAGATCACCTGCTTCTCCCACGCACCAGGGATACTTGTGTCCACTCCTAACCTTCCCCTCTCAGACGGCAGTGGGTGGAAAGGGGAAGCCAGATTTGAGCAGCCCTCCTTGCTGCCTTATATGTGGCCATCAAGATATGTCTAGGGAGCCAGGCGCGGTGGCTCACGCCTATAATCCCAGCACTTTAAGAGGCCAAGGTGGGTGGACCGTCTGAGGTCAGGAGTTCGAGGCCAGCCTGACCAACATGGTAAAACACTGTCTCTACTGAAACTACAAAATTAGCCAGGCGTGGTGGTGCACGCCTGTAATCCCAGCTACTCAGGAGACTGAGGCAGGACAGTCGCTTGAACCCGGGAGTCAGAGGCTGCAGTGAGCGAAGATTGCGCCATTGCATTCCAGCCTGGGCAATAAGAGCGAAACTCCATCTCCAGAAAAAAAGATATGTCTAGGGGAAACTACATCAAGCCACAGCCTGCTCTTCGTAATGTCGGACACGGAGCTGAAGATTAAACAGCCTAAAACTGTTTCCATGAATCAGTTAATCTCTGAATTCCATGTTAAGCCAATGCTGGTTCACATTTTCAGAGTGGTTTTTAAGAATCAGAGTGGGGGAAGGGATTTTCTGATTAATTCACCAGTACTTATAATTTGAAATTTATATGACTCTCAGTCTTTCTTGTGAGGTCCAAAGAGTAGCCTGCTAAGGCCGGGCACGGTGGCTCATGCCTGTAATTCCAGCACTTTGGGAGGCCAAGGCGGGTGGATCACTTGAAGCAGGAGTTTGAGACCAGCCTGGCCAATATGGTGAAACCCTGTTTGTACTAAAAATACAAAAAAATTAGCTGGGTGTGGTGGCGGGTGCCTGTCATCCCAGCTACTAGGAAGGTTGAGGCAGGAGAATCACTCGAATCCAGGAGGTGGAGGTTGCAGTGAGCCGAGATCGCACCATTGCACTCCAGCCTGGGGGATAAGAGCAAAACTATGTCTCAAAAAATAAAAATTAAAAAAAAAAGTATCCTGCTAAATATTTCCTCCATTCTTTCCAGCAAATTGGAAGACGACCCTTTGTACACCTCCTATTCCAGCATGATGGCTAAGGTACACCCAGCTTTTCTGCCCATTGTCTCTGTCTTTCTATCTTCCCTTAGACTTCTGTAGATGCATGAAAATTGTCATGTTGCATAGCAGGCCTGGGACTTTGTCATGACGTAGGTTTCAGGTATTGCACAATTCATGTGCATAGAGATGATATTAGTAAACCACTTCACTGTCTTCCTAAGGAAACCTTGAAGCTTTGCAGAAACAATGAGTGCTGGTGGATAGGTTCACACTGACATTTCTAAAGCCAGCTAAATGGGGCTTAGGCATACAGACTACCCTTGTGTTTTCACTCAATGTTCAGAATACATCAGACAGTTCAAACACATCCACAGGTGAAGGTTAGAAACTAGAGAGAGTTCCCGGTGTTCTGGAAGAGGCAGTGTGACCAGAGATGTTCTACGTCACCTAGAAAGATGGTGACCTCTAGAATGCTGAGTGAGTAAGGGAAACTTTCATGTCAGGCAGAAAGAATGTGTCGGGGTATAGGAGCACCTATTCGTTGATCTAGCTGTACCACAGGGCCCCAGTGGGAAGAGGCACTTTAGGATTCACATCCTAGGTGATGTGTCTCCAATCTTCTTGCCATGCCCTTGGGGCTGTATCTAGGAAGTGGCAGCTCCCTGCCTTCCTGCCTCCCATTTACACCGGAACTTTACTAAGGAAGGAGGGTTCAAGTCTGTGGTTAAACCAGCTAGGTCGCCATTGATGATGTGAGCTCCGTGTTCTCATTTCTCATTTATGAACTCTATGGTAACTGCAAAGATGGCATTTACGGTAGAAATGTTGCCCAGCAGTGGCCAAAATGTTCCTGGTTTTACACAGTGCTGAGGTCCTGAGGTGCCTGTGAATTACATGCTGTCCCCTGCCCTTGCAGTGTTGTGTTTATTAGATTCACCTTTAATTTGGTTGTCTGTCTTCTCCCTCCCCTGCTCCCTGAAATCCAGAGTTGTCAAAGTGGTGAGGACGAAGAAGAAGATGAAGACAAGGAAAAAACATTTGAAGTAAGTTCTTGTGAAGGTTAAAAACAGAGCCACCCTCCAAGGCCAACAGGCCAGGCCTTCAGAGGTGGGGGCTGACGTTAGCGTAAGTGGCTCGCCCACCAGGAGTGTGTGAGTTGGCAAATCTGCCTTAAGCACACCCATTAGCTGTGGTTGTCCTGTCTGTCTACCCAAGAAAAGGTAGCAGGTAGTATGCCAGTCAACAAACCACTAGCTTTGTTCTTGTGGGAAATTTTACTCAATGACTGTAGTAACAGGGGCCATAGAAGGACAAACTGAAACATCTGAAATGAAAAAAAAATCAGAAAAATGAAAATCAAGTCAAGCGTGGTGGCTCACACCTGTAATCCCAGCACTTTGAGAGGCCAGGGGAGGGAAGATCACTTGAGCTTAGAAGTTCAAGACCAGCCTGGGAAACACAGGGAGACCTAACTCATCTATATAAAAATTTAAAGATTAGCTGGGTATGGTAGTGTGCTCCTATAGTCCCAGCTGCTCAGGAGGCTGAGGTAGAAGGATAGCTTGAGCCCAAGTATTTGAGGCTGCAGTGAGTTCTGATTGTACCACTGCACTCCAGGCTGGGCGACAGAGTAACATCCAGTCTCTCAAAAAAAAAATAAGTAAATAAAATAAGATTAAAAAACCAGAGGAATAGAGATACTTGAATGGTTTTTGCACTATTATTCTATAAATGCAAGTTGATAGTGATTTTTATTTTGAGGCAGTACAGGACCCTGAAATTCTCAAGATTAAACTATATTAGGTTACTTGTACTCTTTTGTAGACAAAGTACATGACAAAACACAGCAGAAGTAAGTGACTATAATTACAGTCTGGAAAGCTTTGACATTCACATAACCCATGTCTGGTAGAAAGTGTGCGGTGGCTCACGCCTGCAATCCTAGCACTTTGGGAGGCCAAGGCGGGTGGATCACCTGATGTCAGGAGTTCGAGACCAGCCTGACACTCCAGCCTGGGGGACAAGAGCAAAACTCTGTCTCAAAAAATGGCCTGGCCAGCATGGCGAAACCCCATCTCTACTAAAAATACAAAATTAGCTGGTTGTGGTGGCACACGACTGTAATCCTAGCTACTGGGGAGGCTAAGGTAGGAGAATCGTTTGAACCCAGGAGGCGGAGTTTGCAGTGAGCTGAGATCATACCACTGCAGTCCAGCCTGGGAGACAGAACGAGACTCCGTCTCTTAAAAAAAAAAAAGTGTTAGCTGTGGTCTGAGCATTCCAGATAAGTGAGCATTTCCTGCATTCAGCCAGAAATACTCAAGTAGACCCCTCAGCAGGTTTCCCTGTGTAACAGAACATAGAAAACAAACACATTTTAATGTCGGGTTGCTTCCCACAATTAAGGTATCCAAAAGGAATGAACTGCGTTTTCTATCAGTACAAAACATGGAAAATATATCATCAAAATAAGAGTGATGGGTAGACAGGTTTAGAAAGCTGGGTAGTGTCTGGAAATGAACTTCAGAGGTCTGCTTTATCCAAGTTGATGTGTGTTGCCTTCCTTAGGTAACTGGGAAATTCTCTCTCACCTCACTATGGGTGGACTCCCTGGTGGTGGGTAGAAACCAGTCTTTCCCTGTGATTTTTTTGCCCCCAGGAGAAGGAGATGGAGAAGCAGAAAACCCTGTATCAGCAAGCTCGGCTGCATGAGCGTGGTGCCGCGGAGATGGTCCTTCAGATGATAAGCGCTAGCAAAGGTGATTTCCCTACTTTCTGGATGGACCCATGTAACTTCCACAAAGATATCATGCTGTGACATAAAGCCATTATTAAAGAGCCCTGCTGAGGCCCAGTAGGCATGATTTACCATCTGTTTCCTTAGTGATTCAATCGAATCTTCACCATGGCAGGTGACATGAGCCCCATGGTGGTTGAGACTCTGAAGCTGGGGATCGCCATTCTGAACGGAGGCAATGCTGGTGTGCAACAGGTAATGGGAACTTGCGGCGTCTGGGCAGACTCCCGGGGTATTCCCATTTGACACCCGTCACGCTTCAGGGAAGAGGAGTTGACTAGGGGTACACCCAGAATCACTTAGCTGGCATTTGTCCTTAGTGGCCAGTTATATCAGAGTAGCTGGAAACACAACCAGGGCTGGGAGTCTACAGGCAAATGTGTCTTTAATAAAGAGGTTTTACCCAGGATTAAGTATAAAAAACATTTCGTTTTTCATCAGTAGATAGCTTTCTGCATAAATATTCTCTAGAAAAATGTCCTGAGAGTTAGGTTTTTACTTTAGCCCTTTATTTTCACTTATTAGCTGCCTTTATATGAGCAAGGAGCCTCAGCAGTTAAGTGGAGTTGATAAACTCATAAACCTGTTATTCGGCCAGGCGTGGTGGCTCAAGCCTGTAATCCTAGCACTTTGGGAGGCCGACATGGGCAGATCCCGAGGTCAGGAGATCGAGACCATCCTGGCTAACACGGTGAAACCCCGTCTCTACTAAAAAATACAAAAAACTAGCCGGGCGAGGTGGTGGGCGCCTGTAGTCCCAGCTACTTGGGAGGCTGAGGCAGGAGAATGGCGTGAACCCGGGAGGCGGAGCTTGCAGT
>NW_012103665.1:824802-834888 GCF_000951045.1 Mandrillus leucophaeus | reverse complement strand
CATTCATGAGGGTTATATCCCAGGGCCTGTGAGAGTCTTCACATTCACAACTACCATTGTTGCATATAGCTTTGCCCAGTCTTTAACTCATCCCCCCACAATTTCTCCAATTTTTCATTAAAAACTGTCATTTTCTAAGTTATCCTTCACTTTCTGTTTCTACCACCTACCACTAGCTGTCAGTTGACTTTCTTACAGTGCCTTTTGTTTATTTTTTAAAAAACAAAATTTTTATTATGTCAGACAAAGTTCCTACCTCCCAGTAAGAGAGAACACAGGAAACAAGGCCTCGTTGTGAAAGAAATACTGAGCTTTCAGCGAGGCTCCTCACTGGCTAAGCTCCTTGCTCCTGGGTGCCAAATTCATAGCATGAGCTATTCAGATTATAACTCAGCTTCATGATACATTACTGTATCATGGCCTTGGTGCTGGCTCCCAAATAGAAGGGACCTCAAACAGTAGGTCTATGAATGTCTTTTCTTCCCTAGAAGAAACGCCAGTGGGCCTTTATAAAATAAACATAATCTACCCCAAGGGACTCTGACTCCCTATGTAGAGGATCCAACTCAGTGTGGCTGGAGATTTCTCCATCAGGATTCGGAGGGTCAGCTCTGTGGCATAGTTGTCATAACTTTTCCCTTTACAACGTGTCTCCCTTGCAGAAAATGCTAGATTACCTAAAGGAGAAAAAGGATGCTGGATTCTTTCAAAGCCTTTCTGGTCTTATGCAGTCTTGCAGGTAAATGCGGGAAAACTACCACAGCATTTAAAAAACTCTTGCCTCTAAGGATAGGTGGCAGGGGAAGGGGAGCACAAAATGTACTGGCCTACCATAGAATTCTGGAGAGAGGAGTCACCTACTTTAGAAAGCTGAGAGAGTGGGTGTTGTTCCTCCAGTCTTCAGGATTACAATTCAACTAGCCTTCAGAGGGGAAAATGGGATTGCCATTAGCCACGTACCCACGCTCCCTCACTGGCATTGTGTGTAGTCTCCTTTCCTTACCTCCATTTTTATGTTGCTCTCCCAGGAGGCTCAGTGTGCACATTGAGTTTCTCCTCAAACATGTATGCCCATAAAAGTCAAACCAGAAAAGAATGGAAAAGCGGGGGGATTCCTGACCATGACTCAAGGCTATGTTTTATTAAAGCCACTAGGTACTTTGTTCATCTTATCTTAACAGTTCTTTGAGCTTGAACGTGTGTTAGGGTGGTAGGTATTTTGACACATCCATTTTGACAGGGGTACATCCTGGCGTGGGACCATTTTGACATAGCCTAAAAAACAAGGCTTTGAACTTTCCGTTCATATGATTAAGCTGTTTAAGCCACCCCTCATGGCTGAACGGCTCTGACACATAAATGATATATAACCAAGAGTCATAGGTCACGATACTTGCTCAATTCAGAGATGAGCCGGAATCTATCTAAGAAAAGTGTCAGCCTATTGTCTGAGATTCATATGTATTTGGATAGGCTGCAAATAATTGTCAAAGAAATTAAACTTTTAATTACCTAGCTCATTTACCTCCAATTATGCTTTCCATTTAAAAATTTGGAGGATGGACATCCTTTCTTTGGGTGGACTATATACTTTTGCTAACCATATTTCACTGGGTAAAATATCGTAACCCGGGCAGTAGGGAGTGTGTCTGAGCTGCAGGATAATTCTTTATTCTCAGCTCTGTGGGGCTTCTTCCCCACCAACAGTTTATTCATTTATTATCTCTCTCAGGAAAACAAAACGGAGTATTTCCAGGCCTGACTCTCTGAGGCTAAAATAGTACATATGAACTCAGAGATGGCAAAAATCAAAGCAACTCAACTTCATATTGCTCATAAAATTATCCATTTACTTTCTAAGAGTTCTCTCAGTATCCTGTAATCCTTAATATTTCTAAACTCATGTATAATGACAGTTTGGAGAGACAGGTGATATACGCTTAGATGCCAACTGAGTTCTAACAGAAGTTTTAAGATTACTGCTGGGTTTTGTATGATGATGAAAACAATGTATGTTTTTAAAATATTTAAGCAGTAGGGAAATTAAAACATTCAAAATGGGTATTTAGGAATGGAGTAAGGATCAGAAATGTGTGTTGCACAGATTCACATTCAAAACTGCTGCTTTAGAGCAACTATGTCCAAATGGCCTTTCCCATGTTTTCCTCCCCTGGCAGCTAAACCACAGTAGAAGGATAGCTTTGTGTTGATGAGCAGGCCCTTTTGCCAGCAGAATCTGGGGAAAAAAACAAACAAAAATGGCAGTAGAGATTTCACTGTTTACCTAAATCATTTTTACCTAAGTGATGAAATTAGGTAAATGGAATTTACCTAAATCACAAAACATGTGACTCCTTAAAAAGAAAACAGGAACGCCAGATGTTTCTCCATGGCTTTGCCCAGTGGCAGAAGGAAAGCTAAGTTTTGCAGAGTCTTAATGGACTTAGCCATAAACTTTCCTAAGAGCTATATTCTATGTTCTATGAAACCTTTCAGATTGAGGAATAAGTTAGACTCTGTTAGTAAAATGGAACGAGCCCCACTTAGAAAGAAATGATCATATAGTGGCTTCATCACCAAGCTTTGTGGTTGCACTAAGGCTTCCTGGCTAAGTAAAATTTGGCAGTGGCTGTGACTGGGAAGGTTGTGGGGAGGAGGGACAAAAATGAAGGACAACTTGTCATAGGTTCGGGAACATGTGGAGACACCATTGCCTATGGAAAGCGGAACCTCAACTTCTATAGGCTTTTGCATGTTGTAGAATCATAAAAGGGTGTGGCCCTTTGAAATCTGGAAGTTTGTAGCTTGTCCTAAGCTCTGGAAACCACAATTCCATGTGATTCTCAGAGAAAGTAGGTAAAGGTGGGAGGCAAACATGAATCAGCGCAGTTTAGAGTAAACTTTCCCTCGAGAAATCTTCGAAACAAATGATTCCTTCTTTATTTGGAAAACCTTTCTAAACCTTCAAAAGAAAAGACTCAAACTGGACAGACAATGAGAGTCACCGTAAGTGTTCGTGACCCTTCTACCTGTATGTAACAAAGTCTCTGAGCTACAGGCACCTAAGACAACGCTGCTCGGCACAAAACCAAGGAATCATTAGACTTTCAACCACCCTGGAATGTGTTAGTTTATTTATGATAACACAGGGGCAGGATATTCTTAGTCAATAGATACACTAACGTTAGAAATCTGCTTTCCCAGTGTGCATAGCCCTGAACCTTGTTTCTTTCTGTCTATTAAAAGTGTCCTTGATTTGAATGCATTTGAGAGGCAGAATAAAGCTGAAGGCCTGGGGATGGTGACTGAAGAAGGAACACGTAAGTAACTAGTAAATGTGAAGGCCATTCTCTTCCTGATTAAAATCTTTTTTTTTTTTTTTTTCCCCAGGCAGAGTTTCGCTCTTGTTGCTCAGGCTGGACTGCAGTGGCGCGATCTCAGCTCACTGCAACCTCTGTCTCCTGGGTTCAGGCAATTCTCCTGCCTCAGCCTCCCGAAGAGCTGGGATTACAGGCATCCGCCACCATACCCAGCGAATTTTTTGTATTTTTAGTAGAGGTGGCGTTTTATCATGTTGGCCAGGCTGGTCTTGAACTCCTGACCTCAGGTGATCCACCCCACCTTGGCCTCCCATAGTGCTGGAATTACAGGCGTGAGCCCCCGCACCCAGCTGTTTAAAGTCTTAATTACCTATTTCTGGTCAGAGCTTATGTCTGCTTAATATGCAGGGACTTGCTCTGTTTCAGCAAAATGTTTCCAAAAGTAGCTTTAATAAAGCTATCATCTAGGATAGATGTGTTCACATAGCCAGTTTTAACTAAAGACAGTTTATCATGATGTTTACAGTTTTCTTACTTTGTATTCTTCAATTTTTCTCTCATTACCAGTCATTGTTCGTGAACGTGGTAAGTTTCAGTTTCTGGCCTGAGTTCCTACCATGTGTGTGAATCCTAGGAGATCTCATTTAATTGCCTCAGCACAGAAACATTTTAGGTTTGGTGGTTGCATGTTGAGTTGAACTCAGCAGTTTGGTGCTTAATTAAGGAAGTGTCTTCCATCTGTAAAGCATGGGTTATGGACCGTGAGCCATTTACTCTCCTTACCCAGTTGTCTTCATTACAAATGCATTTGTTGAGCATTGTGCTCTGCAGCCTCAGCTCAGTTTAATCGGGCTTTTCACCATTCATCCAGAGTTCCTTTTTCAAACCATTCTGACACAACTCCTTTATCATCTGTGTAGTCACTTGCATTAGAAAGTATTCTCTGTTGAGAAGCCAAACCGATGCTCATCAACATTTTATGTTTTCAAGGTGAAAAAGTACTCCAGAATGACGAGTTCACGCGTGATCTCTTTAGATTCCTACAGTTACTTTGTGAGGGACATAACAGTGGTGAGTGGAACAGATTGATCTGCCAAGGAAACACAGCACTCAGGGACAAAACTAAAATTCCATTCAGTAGGCCCCCATTTGATGCAACTAGTTGTTAACTCCAGGACATCAGTTAATGCATTCCTCAATAAGAAACTATGTGAATATCATGGCTAGTGATATTTAGTGCCACCAAGGCTAAGCTGCTTCCAGAATCTTTAGATGAGAAATCTAAATACCCAGCCCTTTCCATCTAGCCCGTTGGGGCTCATTAAGTCCAGTTTCTGGTGTCGGCAGGTTGGGGGGTGCTCAGAGCAGAGCTCTGCCCTACAGGGTCTGCCATGATCCAAACATGGTATTCTTGTAAGCCTTTTCACATAGACTGTCTTATCTGAGCTCAGCTGAGAGGGCATGCCTGGCCCCCTTGGCATGGCAGGGACAAGCTCTGACCCAGCACTGGTGCTCTCAGACTTTCAGAACTTCCTGCGGACTCAGATGGGTAACACCACCACCGTGAATGTCATCATCAGCACTGTGGACTACCTTCTGCGTCTGCAGGTGAGTGGGAGGGCCTTGGACAATGGGACCTCTCACCTTTGCTGCCAAAAGATAAACACAGTTACACAGGGTCAGGGACAGCCCAGGATACAGTCAGACCCCCATAAGGGAGGCGTTGTAATGTATATCCACAGATGCATGGGAAGTCCAGCGTCCAAAGAGTACATTTGAAGACAGAAGGGGGAGATGTGGTTAAACACCAAATCATCTGTTATAAAATGGTGGTTTACTTTAGTTTTGCCAGTGAAAACCGATCTGTGGTGCTATAAAACAATCAAGAGCTATAAGACAACCAAAAGCTCTGAAATAACCTGTGAATGAGAGCAGATTTCACTAGAAAAAAAGACTTACACGAGATGATAGGAATAGGATGAGTTTAAAAGTTCGTGTTGAGAAGTCAGATGGTTTGTTTCAAGGGAGTCCAAATTATGTTGAGAAAATCTATACAAACATATTAACAAAAAGAGATTTTTTTTTTCCTTTTTGCTGATTCCTCATCCTGGTTCTGCCACTTACTGGTTTGTAACCTAGAGCAATCTATTTAACGCGCCTGTGTTCCAGTTTTTTCATCAGTAAAAGGGGTAGCACCTGTGCCATAGGGTGGTACATTTGAATACAGGTATACCTCATTTTATTGCAGTTGATTTGATTGTGCTTTACAGATGCTGTGTGTTTTACAAATCGAAGGTTTGTGGTAACCCTGCATCAAGCAAGTCTATCTGCCGTTTTACCAACAGAACGTACTGACATGGTGTCTCTGTCACATTTTGATGATTCTCACAATATTTCAGACTTTTCACTATTATACTTGTAAGGTGATCAGTGATCTTCGGTGTTACTATCGTAATTGTTTTGGGGTGCCATGAAATATGCCCATGTAAGACAGCAAACTTAATCAATGTTGCGTGTGTTCTGACCACTCCACCAACTGTTCCCCCTCCTCCTCAGGCCTGCTTGTTCCCTGAGGCATAACAGTGTTGAGGTTCGGTCAGTTAATAACCCTACAATGGCCTCTGAGTGTTCGAGTGAAAGGATGAGTCACATGTCTCCCACTTTAAATCAAAAGCTAGAAATGATTAAGCTTAGGAAGGAAGGCATGTTGAAAGCTAAGACAGGCCAAAAGCTAGGCCCCGTGCACTAAACAGCCAAGCTATGCAAAGAAAAAGGACATTAAAAGGGCTGCCTCAGTGAACATATGAATGATAAGATAGCAAAACACCCTTATTACTGAAATGGGGACAGTGCGAGTGGTCTGGATAGAAGGTCAAACCAGCCACAACGTTCTCGTAGGCCAAAATCTAATCTAGAGCAGGGCTTTAACTCTCTTCAATTCTGTGAAGGCTGAGAGAGGTGAGGAAGCTGCCTAAGAACAGTTTAAAGCTAGCAGAGTTTGGTTCATGAGGTTTAGGGAAAGAAGTCATCTCCATAACAAAAGTGTAAGGTAAAGCAGCAAGTGCAGATGTAGAAGCTGCAGCAAGTTATCCAGAAGATCTAGCTAGGATAATTGATGAAGGTGGTCACACTAAACAACAGATTTCCCGCATACATGAAACAGCCTTCTCCTGGAAGAGGGATACCATCTAGGACTTTCATAGTTAGAGAGGACAAGCCAATAGCTCGCTTCAGGGCTTCAAAGGACAGGCTGACTTTCTTATCGGGGCAGTCCAGCTGGTAGCTTTAAGTTGAAGCCACTGCTTGTTTACCATTCCAGAAATTCTAGGGCCCTTAAGAATTATGGTAAATCTACTCTGCCCATGCTCTATGTATGGAAGAACAAAGCTTGGATTGTCATCGTTTACAGCACGGTTTACTATTTTAAGCCCACTCTTGACACCTACTGCTCAGAAAAAAAAGATTCCTTTCAAAATATTACCGTTCGTTGACCATGCACCTGTTTCCAAGAGCTCTGATGGAGGTATACAAGGAAATGAATCCTGTTTTCATGCCTGCTAATACAACATTTATTCTGCAACCCATGGATCAAGGAGTAATTTTGACTTGCAAGTCTTATTTTTTAAGAAATGCATTTTGTAAGGCTACAGCTGCTATAGATAGTGATTCCTCTGATGGATCTGGGCAAGGTAAGTTGAAAACCTTCTGGAAAAGATTCAACATTGTAGACGTCATTAAAAAACACTGTGGGCCAGGCGCAGTGGCTCACGTCTGTAATCCTAGCACTTTGAGAGGCCGAGGCAGGCGGATCACAAGGTCAGGAGATCGAGACCATCCTGAATAACATGGTGAAACCCCGTCTCTACTAAAAATACAAGAAAAAATTAGCCGGGCGTGGTGGCAGGTGCCTGTAGTCCCAGCTACTCAGGAGGCTGAGGCAGGAGAATGGCGTGAACCCAGGAGGTGGAGCTTGCAGTGAGCCAGGATCGTACCACTGCACTCCAGCCTGGGCGACAGAGCAAGACTGCATCTCAAAAAAAAAAAAAAGAAAAAAGAAAAATATTGTGATTCGTGGGAAAAGGTCAAAAGATCAACATTAACAGGAGTTGAAAAAGTTGATTGCAACCCTTGCAGATGATTTGGAGGGGTTCAAGACTTCAGTGGAGGAAATAACTGCAGATGTGTTGGAAATAGCAAGAGAACTAGGATTAGTAGTGGAGCCTGAAGAACATAAACCTGAATTGCTGCAATCTCATGATCAAACTTTGACAAATGAAGAGTTGCCTCTCATGGATGAGCAAAGAAAGTGGTTTCCTGAGATGGAATCTTGCTGGTGAAAACACTCTAAACATTGTTGAAATGCCAAAAGGGATTTAAAATATTACATAAACTTAGTTCATAAAGGAGTGGCAGGATTTGAGAAGATTGGCTCCAATTTTGAAAGAAGTTCTGTGGGTAAAATGCTATCAAACAGTACATGCTACAGAGAAATCTTTCATGAAAGGAAGTCAATTGATGCAGTTAACATTGTCTTATTTTAAGAAATTGTCACAGCCACCTCAACCTTCAGCAACCACCACCCTGTTCAGTCAGTGGCCAGCAACATCAAGGCAAGGCTGTTCACCAGCAAAAAGATGGTGGAACTTACAACTTGCTGAGAGCTCAGATGATTGTTAGCATTTTTTAGCCATAAGCATTTTTTAATGATGGCATGTACATTGTGTTTTAAAGATATAATGCTGTTGCACACTTAACAGACTACAGCATATTGTAAACATAACTTTCATGTGCACTGAGAAATCAACATTTTGTACAACTCACTTTATTGTAATATTCACTTTACTGTAGTTTATCTGTAATCAAACTCAGATTAGCTCTGAATCTCTGATGTATGCCCGTATATGTAATGCACTCAGAACAATGTCTGGCACTTACAATGTTAGCTGTTACGTTGTTGCTGTTATTATGATTATTTGGATAATTACCATTATCTTCACATATTTCACATTGAATAAATTATCCTATTTCATAGTCTCCCAGTTCCAGCTGAAGGCAGTCCTCCCCTATCTGTTCTTTCCTCTGGAGGGATATTTGTGCTTGAAAGATTCTAGAGGTCAAGTATCTCTGCGTGTCTTCACAGGGTCTCTGGCTCCTGTCAGAGCAAAGAGGTCATAGAGATGCGGGATTCTCATGTACCCTTTCCAAACACCGAGTTTAGCTTCACTGACTGAAGTCTGAGAAATACTAAGCTCTACTCATTTGTTTTTAGGAATCAATCAGTGATTTCTACTGGTATTATTCAGGGAAGGACATCATTGATGAATCCGGACAGCACAATTTCTCCAAAGCTCTGGCAGTCACCAAGCAGATTTTCAATTCTCTTACAGAATACATCCAGGTATGTGCTACAGAGTGCATGGTTGAAAGCCAAGAGAACATTGTTGATATGCATATATTCTATATTCCCTACAGAATACTTGATTGTACACAGTGCACTATCCATCCAGCCCTAATGCTGACAATATTTACTTTCTATAAATAGGAAGCAATGGTACCTGCATTCCACAAGAAGCTATAGTTTGGGGTCCCCCAACTAGACCTGTTTATAGTGTTCACACTTTATTTGCATTTATCTTAGTTACATTTTGCTTTCCCTCCTAAACTAAAAATTTTTCATGGAAAGAAAATGTCTTACTCAACTTAAAATTCTTTATATCTAGAACAATGTCTGGCATATATCTGTTCAGTAAGCATGGACAGTGGAGTGGAGAAATGATTCATAGAATAAAGGAATTAAGGGATAAATGATGTTTTCTTGATCGTATGAGATTAAAAACAGGATCCATGAGATCCTACTGACTTGTCAGAAACTATGGAAGAAGTAACTTCGGAAGCACACAAACTACATGCAGTGGCGGTCAAATCTGCAAGGGAATTTCATGTTAAATGTCTAGATCTTGCAGCAGTCTTTCTCTGTTAGTAGCATTTTCTATTCATTGTCTATGGTGGTCTAGCTATTTTGGAAAAGGAACAGAGGATATATTCAGGCATAATTTGCTATAAAATTAGTAGGCATATCATTACCCTCTGTGATACAAGTTTTTTTTAAAGCAAAAGTAATACTTCATCTTCAGATTACCATAATGAGGAGACTCATGAATAGGGCTTTTATTCATTCATTCAACAAAACGCTCGGCTTGTACTCTGTGCTGTGGTTCATGAAAAGCAGCACAGTATATTGCCTCTACCCATAAAGAGCTTACAATGTAATTGAGAAAATACATATGCACAAGGAAAATTATTCAATATAAGATAATCATACGGCCGGGCGCGGTGGCTCACGCCTGTAATCCTAGCACTTTGGGAGGCTGAGGCGGGTGGATTGTCTGAGCTCAGGAGTTTGAGACCAACCTGGGCAACATGGTGCAACCGTGTCTCTACTAAAATACAAAAAATTAGCTAGGCATGGTGGCGTGCGCGTGTAGTCCCCGCTATTCGGGAGCCTGAGGCAGGAGAATCACTTGAACCCGGAAGGCAGGGTTGCAGTGAGCTGAGATCACACGGCTGCACTCCAGCCTGGGTGACAGCAAGACTCAGTCTCAATAAATAAATAAATTAATTAATTAATCATACATGATTTAAAATAATCATACATACTGTGCTTAAGAACCACATATGTGGCCAGGCGCAGTGGCTCACGCAAGTAATCCCAGCTCTTTGGGAGGCCGAGGTGGGCAGATCCCCTGAGGTCAGGAGTTCAAGACCA